>NW_022326959.1:4456-12981 GCF_002776525.5 Piliocolobus tephrosceles | reverse complement strand
GCTTCTTTCCAGTTTCTGTCTGAGGATATATCCTTTCTCCCCATAGACCTCAATGAACTCCCAAATATCACATTGCAGAATCCACCTCAAGAGTGTTAGCAAACTGTTGCAAGAAGGGAAGGGTGGAACTCTGTGTGATGAAGTCACACATCTAAAAGCATTCTCTCAGAATGATATTCTCTAGTTGTTATGTGTGGATACTTCCTTTTTCACAATGGGCCCGAATTGGCTCCTAAATATCACTTTGCAGATTCCACGAAAAGAGTGTTAGCAATCTGCTTCCTGACGAATAACTTGTAACTCTGTGAGATGAATTCAAAGATCACAAAGAAATTTCTCAGAAAGCCTCTCTCTCGTTATGAACTGTTGATATTTCCTTTATCTGCGTAGGCCTGCATGCTTTCCAAAGTAACATTTCTTAGGTGCTTCCCAGACAGTACTAATGGCCTGCTCCATGAAATATAAGTTTAACTCTGAGGGATGAAATTACACACCAACCAAAAGTTTCTTAGGAAGCTTCTATCTAGTTTTCCTCCAAGGATATAGCCATTGTCACCATAAGTTTCATAGCACTGAGAAAAATCCCATTGCAGATTTCCGGAAACTTGTGTTAGCAAACTGATGATTGAAGAGAAACGTGTAACTCTGTGAGTTGCATTCACACATGTCAGTGCAGTTTCACAGAAGGCTTCTTTCCAATTTCTGTCTGAGGATATATCCTTACACCCCATAGCCCTCAATGAGTTCCCGAATGTCACATTGCCGAATCCATCACAACAGTGTTAGCAAACTGTTCCAGGAAGGGAAGGGTGAAACTCTGTGTGATGAAGTCACACATCTAAAAGCAATCTCTCAGAAAGCTATTTTCTAGTTGTTATGTGTAGATACTTCATTTTTCACCATGGGCCCGAAATGGCTCCCTAAGATCACTTTGCCGATTCCACGAAAAGAGTGTTAGCGAACTGCTTACTGAGGAATAACTTGTAACTCTGTGAGATGAATTCACAGACCACAAAGAAATTTCTCAGAAAGCTTCTCTCTCGTTTTTAACTGTTGATACTTCCTTTATCAGCGTAGGCCTCAATGCGTTCCAAAGTCACATTTCTTACATTCTTCAAAGACAGTGCTAATCGCCTGCTCCTAGAAATGTAAGAGTAACTCTGAGAGGTGAATTCACACATAAAACAGAAGTTTCTTAGGAAGCTTCTTTCTAGTTTTCCTCCGAGGATATTTCCTTTGTGACCATAAGCTTCATAGCGCTGAGAAATATCCCATTGCAGATTTCCAGAAAACTGTGTTAGCAATCTGATGACTGAAGAGAAATGTGTAACTCTGTGAGTTGCATTCACACATCGCAGTGCAGTTTCACAGAAGGCTTCTTTCCAGTTTCTTTCTGAGGATGTATCCTTTCACCCTATAGCCCTCAATGAGCTCCCAAATATCACACTGCAGTATCCACCACAACTGTGTTAGCAAGCTGTTCCAGGAAGGGAAGGGTGGAACTCTGTGTGATGAAGTCTCACACCTAAAAGCAACCTCTCAGAAAGCTATTCTCTAGTTTTTATGTGTGGATACTTCCTTTTTCACAATGGGCCCGAATTGGATCCCAAAGATAACTTTGCCGATTCCACGAAAAGAGTGTTAGCTAAGTGCCTCCTGAGGAATATCTTGTAATTCAGGGAGATAAATTCACTGATCAAAAAGAAATTTCTCAGAAATCTTCTCTTTTGTTTTTAACTGTTGATATTTCCTTTATCAGCGTAGGCCTCCATGCCTTTCAAAGTAACATTTCTTAGATTCTTCAAAGACAGTGATAATGGCCGGCTCCATGAAATATAAGAGAAATTCTGAGAGATGTATTCACACATCAACCAGAGGATTCTAAGGAAGCTTCTGTCTAGTTTTACTCCGAAGATATTTCCTTTGTCACCATAAGTTTCATAGCGCTGAGAAATATCCCGTGGCAGAATTCCCGAAAACTGTGTTAGCAAACTGATGACTGCAGAGAAACGTGATCCTCTGTGAGTTGCATTCACACATCGCAGTGCAGTTTCACAGAAGGCTTCTTTCCACTTTCTGCCTGAGGATATATCCTTTCCCCATATCCGTCAATGAGCTCCCAAAGATCACAATGCAGAATCCACGACAACAGTGTTAGCAAACTGTTCCAAGAAGGGAAAGGTAGAATTCTGGGTGATGAAGTCACACATCTAAAAGCTACCTCTCAGAGAGCTATTCTCTAGTCGTTATGTGTGGATGCTTCCTTTTTCAAAATGTGTCCGATTTGAATCCCAAATATCTCCTTGCAGATTCCACGAAAAGAGTGTTAGCAAACTGCTTCCTGAGGAATAACTTGTAAGTCTGGGAGATGAATTCAGAGATCACAAAGAAATTTCTCAGAAAGCTTCTCTCTCGTTTTAACTGTTGATATTCCTTTATCAGCGTAGGCCTCAATGCGTTCCAAAGTAACATTTCTTAGATACTTCAAAGAGAGTGCTAATGGCCTGCTCCATGAAATATAAGTGTAACTCTGAGAGATGAATTCACACATCAACCAGAAGTTTCTTAGGAAGCTTCTTTCTCGTTTTCCTCCGAGGATATTTCTTTGTCACCATAAGCCTCATAGCACGGATAAATAGCCCATTGCAGATTTCCAGAAACCTGTGATAGCACCCTGATGACTGAAGAGAAACGTTTAACTCCATGAGTTGCATTCACACATCTCAGTGCAGTTTCACAGAAGGCTTCTTTCCAGTTTCTGTCTTAGGGTATATCTTTTCTACCCGTAGCCCTCAATGAGCTCCCAATATCACATTGCAGAATCCACCACACCAGTGTTAGCAAACTGTTCCAAGGAGGGAAGTGTGGAACTCTGTGTGATGAAGTCACACATCTAAAAGCAATCTCTCAGAAAGCTATTCTCTAGTTGTTATGTGTGGATACTTCCTTTTTCACAATGGGCCCGCATTGCCTCCCAAAGATCACGTTGCCAATTCCACGAAGAGTGTTAGCAAACTGCTTCTTGAGGAAAAACTTGTAACCCTGTGAGATGAATTCACAGATCACAAAGAAATTTCTCAGATAGCTTCTCTCTCGTTTTTTACTGTTGATATTTCCTTTATCACCGTAGGCCTCAATGCGTTCCAACGTCACATTTCTTAGATTCTTCAAAGACAGTGCTAATGGCCTGCTCCTAGAAATGTAAGTGTAATTATGAGGGGTGAATTCACACATAAAGCAGAAGTTTCTTAGGCAGCTTCTTTCTAGTTTTCCTCCGAGGATATTTCCTTCGTCACCATAAGCTTCATAGCGCTGAGAAACATCCCATTGCAGATTTCCAGAAAACCGTGTTAGCAAACTGATGAGTGAAGAGAAACGTGTAACTCTGTGAGATGCATTCACACATCGCAGTGCAGTTTCAAAGAAGTCTTCTTTCCAGTTTCTGTCTGAGGATGTATCCTTTCTCCCCATATCCCTCAAGGAGCTCCCAAATATCACATTGCAGAATCCACGACAACAGTGTAAGGAAACAGTTCCAAGAAGGGAAGGGTGGATCTCTGTGTGATGAAGTCACACATCTAAGAGCAATCTCTCAGAAAGCTTTTCTCTACTTGTTATGTGTGGATACTTCCTTTTTCACAATGGGCCCGAATTGCCTCCCAAATATCACTTTGCCGATTCCACGAAAAGAGTGTTAGCAAATGGCTTCCTGAGGAATAACTTGTAACTCTGTGAGATGAATTCACAGATCACAAAGAAATTTCTCTGAAAGCTTCTCTCTCGTTTTTAACTGTTGATATTTCCTTTATCAGCATAGGCCTCAATTCGTTCCAAAGTAACATTTCTTAGATCCTTCAAAGGCAGTGCTAATGGCCTGATCCATGACATATAAGTGTAACTCTGAGAGATGAATTCACACATCAACCAGAAGTTTCCTAAGAAGCTTCAGTCTACTTTTCCTCCGAGGATATTTCCTTTGTCACCATAAGCTTCACAGCGCTGAGAAATATCCCGTTGCAGATTTACAGAAAACTGTGTTAGCAAACTGATGAATGAAGAGAAACGTGTAACTCTGTGAGATGCATTCACACCTCGCAGTGCAGTTTCTAAGAAAGCTTCTTTCCAGTTTCTGTCTGAGGATATATAGTTTCTCCCCATAGCCCTCAATGACATCCCAAATATCACATCGCAGAATCCATGACAACAGTGTAAGGAAACAGTTCCAAGAAGGGAAGGGTGGAACTCTGTGTTATGAAGTCACACTTCTAAATACAATCTCTCAGAAAGCTATTCTCTCATTGTTATATGGGGATACTTCCTTTTTCACAATGGGTCCGAATTGGCTCGCAAATATCACTTTGCCCATTCCACGAAAAGAGTGTTAGCAAACTGCTTCCTGCGAAATAACTTGTAACTCTCTGAGATGAATTCACAGATCACGAAGAAATTTCTCAGAAAGCTCCTCTCTCGTTTTTAACTGTTGATATTTCCTTAACCTGCGTAGGCCTCAATACGTTCCAATGTAACATTTCTTAGATGCTTCATGGACAGTGATAATGGCCTGCTCCATGAAATATAAGTGAAATTCTGAGAGGTGAATTCACACATCAACAAGAAGTTTCTTAGGAAGATTCTTTCTAGTTTTCCTCCGAGGATATTTCCTCTGTCACCATCAGCTTCATTGCGCTGAGAAATATCCCATTGCAGTTTTCCAGACAACTGTGTTAGCAAACTTATGACTGAAGAAAAACGTGTAACTCTGTGAGTTGCATTCACACATCGCAGTGCAGTTTCACAGAGGGCTTTTTTCCAGTTTCTGTCTGAGGATATATCCTTTCTCCCCATAGCCCTCAATGAACTCCCAAATATCACATTGCAGAATCCACGACCACAGTGTAACAAAGCGTTCCAAGAAGCGAAGGGTGGAACTCTGTGTGATGAAGTCACACATCTAAAAGCAACCTCTCAGAAAGCTATTCTCTAGTTTTTATGTCTGGATACTTCCTTTTTCACAAAGGGCCTCAATTGGCTCCCAAATGTCACTTTGCAGATTCCAGGAAAAGAGTGTTAGCAAACTGCTTCCTGAGGAATAGCGTGTAACAGGGTGTGATGAATTCACAGATCACAAAGAAATATCTCAGAAAGCTTCTCTCTCGTTTTTAACTGTTGATATTTCCATTATCAGCGTAGGCCACAATGCCTTCCAAAGTAACATTTCTTAGATTCCTCCAAGACAGTGCTAATGGCCTGCTCCATGAAATATAAAAGTAACTCTGAGATGAATTTACACATCAACCAGAAGTTTCCTAGGAAGCTTCTTTCTAGTTTTTCTCTGAAGATATATCCTTAGTCACCATAAGCTTCATAGTGCTGAGAAATATCCCATTGCAGATTTCCAGAAAACTGTGTTAGCAAACTGATGACTGAAGAGAAAAGTGTAACTCTGTGAGTTGCATTCACACATCGCAGTGCAGTTTCATAGAAGGCTTCTTTCCAGTTTCTATCTGAGGATATATCCTTTCTGCCCATAGCCCTCAATGAACTCCCAAATATCACATTGCAGAATCCACCACTACAGTGTTAGCAAACTGTTCCAAGAAGGGAAGGGTGGAACTCTTTGTGATGAAGTCACACATCTAAAAGCAATCTCTCAGAAAGCTATTCTCTAGTTGTTATGAGTGGATACTTCCATTTTCACAATGGGCTGAAATTGGCTTCCAAATATCACTTTGAAGATTCCAAGAAAAGAGTGTTAGCGAATTGCTTCCTAAGGAGTAACTTGTAACCCTGTGAGATGAATGCACAGATCACAAAGAAATTTCTCAGAAAGGTTCTCTCTCGTTTTTAACTGCTGATATTTCCTTTATCAGCATAGGCTTCAATGCGTTCCAAAGTAACATTTCTTAGATTCTTCAAAGAGAGTGCTAATGGCCTGCTCCATGAAATATAAGTGTAATGATGAGATGAATTCACTCATCAACCAGAAGTTTCTGAGGAAACTTCTTTCTAGTTTTCCTCCGAGGATTTTTCCTTTGTCACCATAAGTTTCATAGCGCTGAGAATTATCCCATTGCAGATTTCCAGAAAACTGTGTTTGCAAACTGATGACTGAAGTGTAACGTGTAACTCTGTGAGTTGCATTCACACATCACAGTGCAGTTTCACAGAAGGGTTCTTTCCAGTTTCTTTCTGAGGATATATCCTTTCTCCCCATAGCCCTCAAAGAGCTCCCAAATATCACACTGCAGAATCCACTGCAACAGTGTTAGCAAAGTGTTCCAACAAGGGAAGGGTGGAACTCTGTGTGATGAAGTCACACATCTAAAAGTAATCTCTCAGAAAGCTATTCTCCAGTTGTTATGTGTGGATACTTCCTTTTTCACAATGGGCCCGAATTGGCTTCCAAATATCACTTTGCAGATTCCACGAAAAGAGTGTTAGCAGACTGCTTCCTGGGGAATAAGTTGTAACACTGTGAGATGAATTCACAGATCACAAAGAAACTTCTCCGAACACTTCTTTCTTGTTTTTACCTGTTGATATTTCCTTTATTAGCGTAAGGCTCAATGGGTTCCAAAGTCAAATTTCTTAGATTCTTCAAAGACAGTGCTAAAGGACTGCTACATAAAATATAAGTGTAACTCTCAGACATGAATTCACACATCAACCAGAAGTTTCTTAAGAAGCTTCTGTCTAGTTTTCCTACGAGGATATTTCCTTTGTCACCATAACCTTCATAGCGCTGAGAAATATCCCATTGCAGATTTCCAGAAAACTGTGTTAGCACTCTGATGACTGAAGAGAAACGTGTAACTCTGTGACTTGCATTCACACATCGCAGTGCAGTTTCACAGAAGGCTTCTTTGCAATTTCTGTCTGAGGATATATCCTTTCTCCCCAGAGCCCTCAATGAGCTCCCAAATACCACATTGCAGTATCCACGACAACAGGGTTAGCAAACTGTTGCAAGAAGGGAAGCGTGGAACTCTGTGTGATGAAGTCACACATCTGAAAGCAATCTCTCAGAAAGCTATTCTCTAGTTTATATGTGTGGATACCTCCTTTTTCAAAAAGGGCCTGAAGTGGCTCCCATATATCACTTTGAAGATTCCACGAAAACAGTGTTAGCAAACTGCTTCCTGAGGAATAACTGGTAACTCTGTGAGATGAATTCACAGATCTCAAAGAAATTTCTCAGAAAGCTTCTGTCTCATTTTTAACTGTTGATATTTCCTTCATCAGCATAGGCCTCAATGCTTCCAAAGTAACATTTCTTAGATACTTCAAAGACAGTGCTAATGGCCTGCTCCAAGAAATATAAGTGTAACTCTGAGAGATGAATTCGCACATCAACAAGAAGTTTCTTAGGTAGCTTCTTTCTAGTTTTCCTCCGAGGATATATACTTTGTCACCATAAGCTTCATAGCGTTGCGATATATCCCATTGCAGATTTCCAGAAAACTGTGTTAGCAAACTGATGACTGAAAAGAAACGTGTAACTCTGTGAGTTGCACTCACACATCGCCGTTCAGTCTCACAGAAGGCTTCTTTCCAGTTTCTGTCTGAGGATACATCCTTTCTCCCCATAGCCCTCAATGACCTCCCAAATATCACATTGCATAATCCACGCAACAGTGTTAGCAAACTGTTCCAAGGCGGGAAGGGTGGAACTCTGTGTGATGAAGTTTCACATCTTAAAGCAATCTCTCAGAAATCTATTCTCAAGTTGTTATGTGTGGATACTTCCTTTTTCACAGTGGGTCCAAAATGGCCCCCAAATATCACTTTGCCGATTCCACGAAAAGATTGTTAGCAAACTGCTTCCTGAGGAATAACTTGAAACTCTCGGAGATGAATTCACATATCACAAAGAAATTTCTCAGAAAGCTTCCCTTTCATTTTTAACTCTTATTATTTCCTTTACCAGCGTAGGCCTCAACTCGTTCCCAGGTAACATTTCTTAGATTCTTCAAAGGCAGGACTAATGGCCTGGTCCATGAAATATAAGTGTAACTCTGAGAGATGAATTCACACATCAACCACAAGGTTCTTAGGAAGCTTCTGTCTAGTTTTCCTCCGAGGATATTTCCTTTGTCACCATAAACTTCATAGTGCTATAAGATATCCCATTGCAGATTTCCAGAAAACTGTGTTAGCAAACTGATGACTGAAGAGAAACGTGTAACTCTGTGAGATGCATTCACACCTAGAAGTGCAGTTTCACAGAATGCTTCTTTCCAGTTTCTGTTTGAGGATATATCCTTTCTCCCCATAGCCCTCAATGCCCTCCCAAATATCACATTGCAGAATCCACGACAACAGTGTTAGCAAACTGTTCCAAGAAGGGAAGGGTGGAACTCTGTGTGATGAAGTTTCACATCTTAAAGCAATCTCTCAGAAATCTATTCTCAAGTTGTTATGTGTGGATACTTCCTTTTTCACAGTGGGTCCAAAATGGCCCCCAAATATCACTTTGCCGATTCCACGAAAAGATTGTTAGCAAACTGCTTCCTGAGGAATAACTT
>NW_022326959.1:0-4356 GCF_002776525.5 Piliocolobus tephrosceles | reverse complement strand
CTATTCTCCAGTTGTTATGTGTGGATACTTCCTTTTTCACAATGGGACCGAATGGGCTCCCAAATATCACTTTGCCGATTCCACGAAAAGAATGTTAGCAAACTGCTTGCTTAGGAATAGCTTGTAACTCTGTGAGATGAATTCACAGATCACAAAGAAATTCCTCAGAAAGCTTCTCTATCGTTTTTAACTGTCGATATTTCCTTTATCCGCGTAGGCCTCAAAGCTTTCCAAAGTAACATTTCTTAGATTCTTCAAAGAGTGCTAACGGCCTGCTCCATGAAATATAAGTGTAACTCTGAGAGATGAATTCACACATCAACCAGAAGTTTCATAGGAAGCTTCTGTATAGATTTCCTCCGAGGATACTTCATTTGTCACCATAAGCTTCATAGCGCTGGGAAATATCCCATTGCACATTTCCAGAAAACTGTGTTAGCAAACTGATGACTGAAGAGAAACGTGTAAATATCTGAGTTGCATTCACATATCGCCGTGCAGTTTAACAGAAGACTTCTTTCCAGTTTCTGTCTGAGGATATAGGATTTCTCCGCATAGCCCTCAATGAGCTCCAAATATCACATTGCAGAATCCACCACAACAGTGTTAGCAAACTGTTCCAAGATGGGAAGGGTGGAAATCTGAGTGATGAAGTCACACATCTAAAAGCAATCTCTCAGAAAGCTATTCTCCAGTTGTTATGTGTGGATACCACTTTTTCACAATGGGTCCGAAATCGCTCCTAAATAGCACTTAGCCAATTCCTCGAAACGAGTGTTAGCAAACTGCTTCCTGAGGAATAACTTGTAACTCTGTGAGACGAATTCACAGATGACAAAGAAATTTCTCAGAAAGCTTCTCTCTCGTTTTTAACTGTTGATATTTCCGCTTTTAGCGTAGGCCTCAATGCCTTCGAAAGTAACATTTCTTACATTCTTCAAAGACAGTGGTAATGGCCTGCTCCATGAAATATAAGTGTAACTCTGAGAGATGAATTCACACATCAACCAGAAGTTTCTTAGGAAGTTTCTTTCTAGTTTCTCTCCGAGGCTATTTCCTTTGTCACCATAAGCTTCATAGCGCTGAGAAATATCCCCCATATGGTGGAAATATCCACCATAAGGTTTTTCTTCGAGGTTATTTCCTTTGTAACCATTGCTTCATAGCGCTGAGAAATATCCCATTGCAGATTTCCAAAAAACTGTGTTAGCAAACTGATGATTGAAGAGAAAGGTGTAACTCTGTGAGTTGCAATCACACATTGCAATCCAGTTTCACAGACGGCTTCTTTCCAGTTTCCGTCTGAGGATATATCCTTTCTCCCAATAGCCCTCAATGAGCTCCCAAATATCACATTGCAGAATCCACCACAACAGTTTTTGCAAACTGTTCCAACAAGGAGAGGTTGGAACTCAGTGTGATGAAGTCACACATCTAAAAGCAATCTCTCAGAAAGCTATTCTCTAGTTGTTATGTGTGGATACTTACTTTATCGCAATGGACCGAATTGGCTCCCAAATATCACTTTGCTCATTCCATGAAAAGAGTGTTAGCAAACTGCTTCCTGAGGAAAACTTGTACCTCTGTGAGATGAATTCACAGAACACAAAGAAATTTCTCAGAAAGCTTCTCTCTCGTTTTTAAGTGTGGATAATTCCTTTGTCAGCGTAGGCCTCAATGCGTTCCAAATTCACATTTGATAGATTCTTCAAAGACAGTGCTGATGGCCTGCTCCATGAAATATAAGTGTAACTCTGAGAGATGAATTCACACATCAACCGGAAGTTTCTTAGGAAGTTTCTTTCTAGTTTCTCTCCGAGGCTATTTCCTTTGTCACCATAAGCTTCATAGCGCTGAGAAATATCCCATTGCAGATTTCCAGAAAACTGTGTTAGCAAAATGATGACTGAAGAAAAACGTGTAACTCTGTGCGTTGCATTCACACATCGCAGTGCAGTTTCACTGAAGGCTTCTTTCCAGTCTCTGTCTGAGGATATATCCTTTCTCCCCATAGCCCGCAATGAGCTCCAAAATATCACATTGTAGAATCAACGACAACAGTGTTAGCAAACTGTTCCAAGAAGGGAAGGGTGGAACTCTGTGTGATGAAGTCACACATCTAAAAGCAATCTCTCAGAAAGCTATTCTCTAGTTGTTATGTGGGGATACTTCCTTTTTCACAATGTTCCCGAATTCGCTCCCAAATTTCACTTTGCCGATTCCACGAAAAGAGTGTTAGCAAACTGCTTCCTGAGGAATAACTTGTAACTCTGTGAGTTGAATTCACACATCACAAAGAAATTTCTCAGAAAGCTTCTCTCTCGTTTTTAGCTGTGGATATTTCCTTTATCAGAGTAGGTCTCAATGCGTTCCAAAATCCCATTTCTTAGATTCTTCAAAGACAGTGCAGATGGCCTACTCCATGAAATATAAGTGTAACTCTGAGAGATGAATGGTCACATCAACCAGAAGTTTCTTAGGAAGCTTCTTTCTAGTTTTCCACCGAGGATATTTCCTCTGTCACCATAAGCTTCATAGCGCTGAGAAATATCCCATTGCAGATTTCCTGAAAACTGTGTTAGGAAACTGATGACTGAAGAGAAACGTGTAACTCTGTGAGTTACATACACAGATCGCAGTGCAGTTTCAGAGAATTCTTTACAGTTTCTGCCTGAGGATATATCGTTTCTCCCCATAGCACTCCAAGAGCTCCCAAATATCACATTGCAGAATCCACGACAACAGTGTTAGCAAACTGTTCCAAGAAGGGCAGGGTGGAACTCTGTGTGACCAAGTCACACATTGAAAAGCAATCTCTCAGAAAGCTATTCTCTAGTTGTTATGTGTGGATACTTCCTTTTTCACAATGGGCCGGAATTGGCTCCCAAATATCACTTCACCGATTCCACGAAAAGAGGGTTAGCAAACTGCTTCCTGAGGAATAACTTGTAACTCTGTGAGATGAATTCACAGATCAAATAGAAATTTCTCAGAAAGCTTCTCTCTCGTTTTTAACTCTTGATATTTCCTTTATCAGCGTAGGCCTCAACGCGTTCCAAAGTAACATTTCTTAGATTTTTCAAAGAGAGTGCTAATGGCCTGCTCCATGAAATATAAGTGTAACTCTGAGAGATGAATTCACACATCAACCAGAAGTTTCTTAGGAAGCTTCTGTCTAGTTTTCCTCCAAGGATATTTCCTTTCTCACTATAAGCTTCATTGCGCTGAGAAATATTCCATTGCAGATTTCCTGAAAACTGTGTTAGCCAACTGATGACTTAAGAAAAACCTGTATCTTTGTGAGTTGCATTCACACATCACAGTGCAGTTTCAGAGAAGGCTTCTTTCCAGTTTCTGTCTGAGGATATATCCTTTCTCCCCATATCCCTCAAAGAGCTTCCAAATATCACATTGCAGAATCTACGACAAAAGTGTAAGCAAACAGTTCCAAGAAGGGAAGGGTCGAAGTCTGTGTGATGAAGTCACACACCTAAGAGCAATCTCTCAGAAAGCTATTCTCTAGTTGTTATGTGTGGACACTTCCTTTTTCACAGTGGGCCCGAATTGGCTCATAAAGATCACTTTGCCGATTCCACGAAAAGAGCATTAACGAACTGCTTCCTGAGGAATAACTTGTTACTCTGTGAGATGAATTCACAGATCACAAATAAATTTCTCAGAAATCTTCTCTCTGGTTTTGAACTCTTGATATTTCCTTTATCTGCATGGGACTCAATGCCATCCCAAGTAACATTACATAGATTCTGCAAAGACAGTGCTAATGGCCTGCTCCGTGGAATATAAGTGCAAATCTGAGAGATGAATTCACACATCAACCAGAAGATTCTTAAGAAGCTTCCTTCTAGTTTTCCTCCGAGGATATTTCCTCTGTCACCATAAGCTTTATAGCGCTGAGAAATATACCATTGCAGATTTCCAGAAAACTGTGTTAACAAACTGATGACTGAAGAGAAACGTGTAACTCTGTGAGTTGCATTCACACATCGCAGTGCAGTTTCACAGAAGGCTTCTTTACAGTTTCTGTCTGAGGATACATCGTTTCTACCCATAGCCCTCAAAGAGCTCCCGAATATCATATTACAGAATCCAGGACAACAGTGTTAGCAAACTGTTCCAAGAAGGGTGGGTGGAACACTGTGTGATGAAGTCACACATCTAAAAGCAATTTCTCAGAAAGCTATTCTATTGTTGTTATGTGTGGATAATTCCTTTTTCATAATGGGCCCGAATTGGCTCCCAAAGATAACTTTGCCGATTCCATGAAAAGAGTGTTAGCAAACTGCTTCCGGAGGAATAACTTGTAACTCTGTGAGATGAATTCACAGATCACAAAGA
>NW_022326958.1:8625-12981 GCF_002776525.5 Piliocolobus tephrosceles | reverse complement strand
TCTTTGTGATCTGTGAATTCATCTCACAGAGTTACAAGTTATTCCTCCGGAAGCAGTTTGCTAACACTCTTTTCATGGAATCGGCAAAGTTATCTTTGGGAGCCAATTCGGGCCCATTATGAAAAAGGAATTATCCACACATAACAACAATAGAATAGCTTTCTGAGAAATTGCTTTTAGATGTGTGACTTCATCACACAGTGTTCCACCCACCCTTCTTGGAACAGTTTGCTAACACTGTTGTCCTGGATTCTGTAATATGATATTCGGGAGCTCTTTGAGGGCTATGGGTAGAAACGATGTATCCTCAGACAGAAACTGTAAAGAAGCCTTCTGTGAAACTGCACTGCGATGTGTGAATGCAACTCACAGAGTTACACGTTTCTCTTCAGTCATCAGTTTGTTAACACAGTTTTCTGGAAATCTGCAATGGTATATTTCTCAGCGCTATAAAGCTTATGGTGACAGAGGAAATATCCTCGGAGGAAAACTAGAAGGAAGCTTCTTAAGAATCTTCTGGTTGATGTGTGAATTCATCTCTCAGATTTGCACTTATATTCCACGGAGCAGGCCATTAGCACTGTCTTTGCAGAATCTATGTAATGTTACTTGGGATGGCATTGAGTCCCATGCAGATAAAGGAAATATCAAGAGTTCAAAACCAGAGAGAAGATTTCTGAGAAATTTATTTGTGATCTGTGAATTCATCTCACAGAGTAACAAGTTATTCCTCAGGAAGCAGTTCGTTAATGCTCTTTTCGTGGAATCGGCAAAGTGATCTTTATGAGCCAATTCGGGCCCACTGTGAAAAAGGAAGTGTCCACACATAACAACTAGAGAATAGCTTTCTGAGAGATTGCTCTTAGGTGTGTGACTTCATCACACAGACTTCGACCCTTCCCTTCTTGGAACTGTTTGCTTACACTTTTGTCGTAGATTCTGCAATGTGATATTTGGAAGCTCTTTGAGGGATATGGGGAGAAAGGATATATCCTCAGACAGAAACTGGAAAGAAGCCTTCTCTGAAACTGCACTGTGATGTGTGAATGCAACTCACAAAGATACAGGTTTTTCTTAAGTCATCAGTTGGCTAACACAGTTTTCAGGAAATCTGCAATGGAATATTTCTCAGCGCAATGAAGCTTATAGTGAGAAAGGAAATATCCTTGGAGGAAAACTAGACAGAAGCTTCCTAAGAAACTTCTGGTTGATGTGTGAATTCATCTCTCAGAGTTACACTTATATTTCATGGAGCAGGCCATTAGCACTCTCTTTGAAAAATCTAAGAAATGTTACTTTGGAACGCGTTGAGGCCTACGCTGATAAAGGAAATATCAAGAGTTAAAAACGAGAGAGAAGCTTTCTGAGAAATTTCTATTTGATCTGTGAATTCATCTCACAGAGTTACAAGTTATTCCTCAGGAAGCAGTTTGCTAACCCTCTTTTCGTGGAATCGGTGAAGTGATATTTGGGAGCCAATTCCGGCCCATTGTGAAAAAGGAAGTATCCACACATAACAACTAGAGAATAGCTTTCTGAGAGATTGCTTTTCAATGTGTGACTTGGTCACACAGAGTTCCACCCTGCCCTTCTTGGAACAGTTTGCTAACACTGTTGTCGTGGATTCTGCAATGTGATATTTGGGAGCTCTTGGAGTGCTATGGGGAGAAACGATATATCCTCAGGCAGAAACTGTAAAGAATTCTCTGAAACTGCACTGCGATCTGTGTATGTAACTCACAGAGTTACACGTTTCTCTTCAGTCATCAGTTTCCTAACACAGTTTTCAGGAAATCTGCAATGGGATATTTCTCAGCGCTATGAAGCTTATGGTGACAGAGGAAATATCCTCGGTGGAAAACTAGAAAGAAGCTTCCTAAGAAACTTCTGGTTGATGTGACCATTCATCTCTCAGAGTTACACTTATATTTCATGGAGTAGGCCATCTGCACTGTCTTTGAAGAATCTAAGAAATGGGATTTTGGAACGCATTGAGACCTACTCTGATAAAGGAAATATCCACAGCTAAAAACGAGAGAGAAGCTTTCTGAGAAATTTCTTTGTGATGTGTGAATTCAACTCACAGAGTTACAAGTTATTCCTCAGGAAGCAGTTTGCTAACACTCTTTTCGTGGAATCGGCAAAGTGAAATTTGGGAGCGAATTCGGGAACATTGTGAAAAAGGAAGTATCCCCACATAACAACTAGAGAATAGCTTTCTGAGAGATTGCTTTTAGATGTGTGACTTCATCACACAGAGTTCCACCCTTCCCTTCTTGGAACAGTTTGCTAACACTGTTGTCGTTGATTCTACAATGTGATATTTTGGAGCTCATTGCGGGCTATGGGGAGAAAGGATATATCCTCAGACAGAGACTGGAAAGAAGCCTTCAGTGAAACTGCACTGCGATGTGTGAATGCAACGCACAGAGTTACACGTTTTTCTTCAGTCATCATTTTGCTAACACAGTTTTCTGGAAATCTGCAATGGGATATTTCTCAGCGCTATGAAGCTTATGGTGACAAAGGAAATAGCCTCGGAGAGAAACTAGAAAGAAACTTCCTAAGAAACTTCCGGTTGATGTGTGAATTCATCTCTCAGAGTTACACTTATATTTCATGGAGCAGGCCATCAGCACTGTCTTTGAAGAATCTATCAAATGTGAATTTGGAACGCATTGAGGCCTACGCTGACAAAGGAATTATCCACACTTAAAAACGAGAGAGAAGCTTTCTGAGAAATTTCTTTGTGTTCTGTGAATTCATCTCACAGAGGTACAAGTTTTCCTCAGGAAGCAGTTTGCTAACACTCTTTTCATGGAATGAGCAAAGTGATATTTGGGAGCCAATTCGGTCCATTGCGATAAAGTAAGTATCCACACATAACAACTAGAGAATAGCTTTCTGAGAGATTGCTTTTAGATGTGTGACTTCATCACACTGAGTTCCAACCTCTCCTTGTTGGAACAGTTTGCAAAAACTGTTGTGGTGGATTCTGCAATGTGATATTTGGGAGCTCATTGAGGGCTATTGGGAGAAAGGATATATCCTCAGACGGAAACTGGAAAGAAGCCGTCTGTGAAACTGGATTGCAATGTGTGATTGCAACTCACAGAGTTACACCTTTCTCTTCAATCATCAGTTTGCTAACACAGTTTTTTGGAAATCTGCAATGGGATATTTCTCAGCGCTATGAAGCAATGGTTACAAAGGAAATAACCTCGAAGAAAAACCTTATGGTGGATATTTCCACCATATGGGGGATATTTCTCAGCGCTATGAAGCTTATGGTGACAAAGGAAATAGCCTCGGAGAGAAACTAGAAAGAAACTTCCTAAGAAACTTCTGGTTGATGTGTGAATTCATCTCTCAGAGTTACACTTATATTTCATGGAGCAGGCCATTACCACTGTCTTTGAAGAATGTAAGAAATGTTACTTTCGAAGGCATTGAGGCCTACGCTAAAAGCGGAAATATCAACAGTTAAAAACGAGAGAGAAGCTTTCTGAGAAATTTCTTTGTCATCTGTGAATTCGTCTCACAGAGTTACAAGTTATTCCTCAGGAAGCAGTTTGCTAACACTCGTTTCGAGGAATTGGCTAAGTGCTATTTAGGAGCGATTTCGGACCCATTGTGAAAAAGTGGTATCCACACATAACAACTGGAGAATAGCTTTCTGAGAGATTGCTTTTAGATGTGTGACTTCATCACTCAGATTTCCACCCTTCCCATCTTGGAACAGTTTGCTAACACTGTTGTGGTGGATTCTGCAATGTGATATTTGGAGCTCATTGAGGGCTATGCGGAGAAATCCTATATCCTCAGACAGAAACTGGAAAGAAGTCTTCTGTTAAACTGCACGGCGATATGTGAATGCAACTCAGATATTTACACGTTTCTCTTCAGTCATCAGTTTGCTAACACAGTTTTCTGGAAATGTGCAATGGGATATTTCCCAGCGCTATGAAGCTTATGGTGACAAATGAAGTATCCTCGGAGGAAATCTATACAGAAGCTTCCTATGAAACTTCTGGTTGATGTGTGAATTCATCTCTCAGAGTTACACTTATATTTCATGGAGCAGGCCGTTAGCACTCTTTGAAGAATCTAAGAAATGTTACTTTGGAAAGCTTTGAGGCCTACGCGGATAAAGGAAATATCGACAGTTAAAAACGATAGAGAAGCTTTCTGAGGAATTTCTTTGTGATCTGTGAATTCATCTCACAGAGTTACAAGCTATTCCTAAGCAAGCAGTTTGCTAACATTCTTTTCGTGGAATCGGCAAAGTGATATTTGGGAGCCCATTCGGTCCCATTGTGAAAAAGGAAGTATCCACACATAACAACTGGAGAATAG
>NW_022326958.1:0-8525 GCF_002776525.5 Piliocolobus tephrosceles | reverse complement strand
AAGTTATTCCTCAGGAAGCAGTTTGCTAACAATCTTTTCGTGGAATCGGCAAAGTGATATTTGGGGGCCATTTTGGACCCACTGTGAAAAAGGAAGTATCCACACATAACAACTTGAGAATAGATTTCTGAGAGATTGCTTTAAGATGTGAAACTTCATCACACAGAGTTCCACCCTTCCCTTCTTGGAACAGTTTGCTAACACTGTTGTCGTGGATTCTGCAATGTGATATTTGGGAGGGCATTGAGGGCTATGGGGAGAAAGGATATATCCTCAAACAGAAACTGGAAAGAAGCATTCTGTGAAACTGCACTTCTAGGTGTGAATGCATCTCACAGAGTTACACGTTTCTCTTCAGTCATCAGTTTGCTAACACAGTTTTCTGGAAATCTGCAATGGGATATCTTATAGCACTATGAAGTTTATGGTGACAAAGGAAATATCCTCGGAGGAAAACTAGACAGAAGCTTCCTAAGAACCTTGTGGTTGATGTGTGAATTCATCTCTCAGAGTTACACTTATATTTCATGGACCAGGCCATTAGTCCTGCCTTTGAAGAATCTAAGAAATGTTACCTGGGAACGAGTTGAGGCCTACGCTGGTAAAGGAAATAATAAGAGTTAAAAATGAAAGGGAAGCTTTCTGAGAAATTTCTTTGTGATATGTGAATTCATCTCCGAGAGTTTCAAGTTATTCCTCAGGAAGCAGTTTGCTAACAATCTTTTCGTGGAATCGGCAAAGTGATATTTGGGGGCCATTTTGGACCCACTGTGAAAAAGGAAGTATCCACACATAACAACTTGAGAATAGATTTCTGAGAGATTGCTTTAAGATGTGAAACTTCATCACACAGAGTTCCACCCTTCCCGCCTTGGAACAGTTTGCTAACACTGTTGCGTGGATTATGCAATGTGATATTTGGGAGGTCATTGAGGGCTATGGGGAGAAAGGATGTATCCTCAGACAGAAACTGGAAAGAAGCCTTCTGTGAGACTGAACGGCGATGTGTGAGTGCAACTCACAGAGTTACACGTTTCTTTTCAGTCATCAGTTTGCTAACACAGTTTTCTGGAAATCTGCAATGGGATATATCGCAACGCTATGAAGCTTATGGTGACAAAGTATATATCCTCGGAGGAAAACTAGAAAGAAGCTACCTAAGAAACTTCTTGTTGATGTGCGAATTCATCTCTCAGAGTTACACTTATATTTCTTGGAGCAGGCCATTAGCACTGTCTTTGAAGTATCTAAGAAATGTTACTTTGGAAGCATTGAGGCCTATGCTGATGAAGGAAATATCAACAGTTAAAAATGAGACAGAAGCTTTCTGAGAAATTTCTTTGAGATCTGTGAATTCATCTCACAGAGTTACCAGTTATTCCTCAGGAAGCAGTTTGCTAACACTGTTTTCGTGGAATCTTCAAAGTGATATATGGGAGCCACTTCAGGCCCTTTTTGAAAAAGGAGGTATCCACACATATAAACTAGAGAATAGCTTTCTGAGAGATTGCTTTCAGATGTGTGACTTCATCACACAGAGTTCCACGCTTCCCTTCTTGCAACAGTTTGCTAACCCTGTTGTCGTGGATACTGCAATGTGGTATTTGGGAGCTCATTGAGGGCTCTGGGGAGAAAGGATATATCCTCAGACAGAAATTGCAAAGAAGCCTTCTGTGAAACTGCACTGCGATGTGTGAATGCAAGTCACAGAGTTACACGTTTCTCTTCAGTCATCAGAGTGCTAACACAGTTTTCTGGAAATCTGCAATGGGATATTTCTCAGCGCTATGAAGGTTATGGTGACAAAGGAAATATCCTCGTAGGAAAACTAGACAGAAGCTTCTTAAGAAACTTCTGGTTGATGTGTGAATTCATGTCTGAGAGTTACACTTATATTTTATGTAGCAGTCCTTTAGCACTGTCTTTGAAGAATCTAAGAAATTTGACTTTGGAACCCATTGAGCCTTACGCTAATAAAGGAAATATCAACAGGTAAAAACAAGAAAGAAGTGTTCGGAGAAGTTTCTTTGTGATCTGTGAATTCATCTCACAGTGTTACAACTTATTCCCCAGGAAGCAGTCTGCTAACACTCTTTTCGTGGAATCTGCAAAGTGATATTTGGAAGCCAATTCGGGCCCATTGTGAAAAAGGAAGTATCCACACATAACAACTGGAGAATAGCTTTCTGAGAGATTACTTTTAGATGTGTGACTTCATCACACAGAGTTCCACCCTTCCCTTGTTGGAACACTTTGCTAACACTGTTGCAGTGGATTCTGCAGTGTGATATTTGGGAGCTCTTTGAGGGCTATGGGGAGAAAGGATATATCCTCAGAAAGAAACTGGAAAGAACCCTTCTGTGAAACTGCACTGTGATGTGTGAATGCAACTCACAGAGTTACACGTTACACTTCAGTCATCAGTTTGCAAACACAGTTTTCTGGAAATCTGCAATGGGATAATTCTCAGCGCTATGAAACTTATGGTGACAAAGGAAAAATCCTCGGAGGAAAACTAGAAAGAAGTTTCCTCAGAAACTTCTGGTTGATGAGTGAATTCATCTCATCATTACACTTATATTTCATGGAGCAGGCCATTAGCACTCTCTTTGAAGAATCTAAGAAATGTTACTTTGGAACGCATTGAAGCCTATGCTGATAAAGGAAATATCAGCAGTTAAAAACGAGAGAGAACCTTTCTGAGAAATTTCTTTGTGATCTGTGCATTCATCTCACAGGGTTACAAGTTACTCCTTAGGAAGCAATTCGCTAACACTCTTTTCTTGGAATCTTCAAAGTGATATTTGGAAGCCAATTTCAGCCCATTGTGAAAATGGAAGTATCCACTCATAACAACTAGAGAATAGCTTTCTGAGAGATTGCTTTTAGATGTGTGACTTCATCACAAAGAGTTCCACCCTTCCCTTCTTGGAACAGTTTGCTAACACTGTAGTGGTGGATTCTGCAATGTGATATTTGGGAGTTCATTGAGGGCTATGGGCAGAAAGGATATATCCTCAGATAGAAACTGGAAAGAAGCCTTCTATGAAACTGCACTGCGATGTGTGAATGCAACTCACAGAGTTACACTTTTCTCTTCAGTCATCAGTTTGCTAACACAGTTTTCTGGAAATCTGCAATGGGATATTTCTCAGCACTATGAAGCTTATGGTGACTAAGGATATATCTTCAGAGAAAAACTAGAAAGAAGCTTCCTAGGAAACTTCTGGTTGATGTGTAAATTCATCTCAGAGTTACTTTTATATTTCATGGAGCAGGCCATTAGCACTGTCTTGGAGGAATCTAAGAAATGTTACTTTGGAAGGCATTGTGGCCTACGCTGATAATGGAAATATCAACAGTTAAAAACGAGAGAGAAGCTTTCTGAGATATTTCTTTGTGATCTGTGAATTCATCACACCCTGTTACACGCTATTCCTCAGGAAGCAGTTTGCTAACACTCTTTTCCTGGAATCTGCAAAGTGACATTTGGGAGCCAATTGAGGCCCTTTGTGAAAAAGGAAGTATCCAGACATAAAAACTAGAGAATAGCTTTCTGAGAGGTTGCTTTTAGATGTGTGACTTCATCACACAGAGTTCCACCCTTCGCTTCTTGGAACGCTTTGTTACACTGTGGTCGTGGATTCTGCAATGTGATATTTGGGAGTTCATTGAGGGCTATGGGGAGAAAGGATATATCCTCAGACAGAAACTGGAAAAAAGCCCTCTGTGAAACTGCACTGCGATGTGTGAATGCAACTCACAGAGTTACACGTTTTTCTTCAGTCATAAGTTTGCTAACACAGTTGTCTGGAAAACTGCAATGGGATATTTCTCAGCGCAATGAAGCTGATGGTGACAGAGGAAATATCCTCGGAGGAAAACTAGAAAGAATCTTCCTAAGAAACTTCTTGTTGATGTGTGAATTCACCTCTCAGAATTTCACTTATATTTCATGGAGCAGGCCATTATCACTGTCCATGAAGCATCTAAGAAATGTTACATTGGAACGTATTGAGGCCTACGCAGGTTAAGGAAATATCAACAGTTAAAAACGAGAGAGGAGCTTTCTGAGAAATTTCTTCGTGATCTGTGAATTCATCTCAGAGAGTTACAAGTTATTTCGCAGGAAGCAGTTTGCTAACACTCTTTTCGTGGAATGGGCAAAGTGATATTTGCGAGCCAATTCGGACCCATTGTGAAAAAGGAAGTATCCCCATATAACAATGAGAGAATAGCTTTCTGAGAGATTGTATTTAGAAGTGTGACTTCATAACACAGAGTTCCACCCTTCCCTTCTTGGAACTGTTTCCTTACACTGTTGTCATGGATTCTGCGATGTGATATTTGGGATGTCATTGAGGGCTATGGGGAGAAACTATATATCCTCAGACAGAAACTGGAAAGAAGCTTTCTTAGAAACTGCACTGCGAGGTGTGAATGCATCTCACAGAGTTACACGTTTCTCTTCATTCATCAGTTTGCTAACACAGTTTTCTGTAAATCTGCAACGGGATATTTCTCAGCGCTGTGAAGCTTATGGTGACAAAGGAAATATCCTCGGAGGAAAAGTAGACTGAAGCTTCTTAGGAAACTTCTGGTTGATGTGTGAATTCATCTCTCAGAGTTACACTTATATGTCATGGATCAGGCCATTAGCACTGCCTTTGAAGGATCTAAGAAATGTTACTTTGGAACGAATTGAGGCCTATGCTGATAAAGGAAATATCAACAGTTAAAAACGAGAGAGAAGCTTTCAGAGAAATTTCTTTGTGATCTGTGAATTCATCTCACAGAGTTACAAGTTATTCCTCAGGAAGCCATTTGCTAACACTCTTTTCGTGGAATCGGCAAAGTGATATTTGGGAGGCAATTCGGGCCCATTGTGAAAAAGGAAGTATCCACACATAACAAGTAGAGAAAAGCTTTCTGAGAGATTGCTCTTAGATGTGTGACTTCATCACACAGAGATCCACCCTTCCCTTCTTGGAACTGTTTCCTTACACTGTTGTCGTGGATTCTGCAATGTGATATTTGGGAGCTCCTTGAGGGATATGGGGAGAAAGGATACATCCTCAGACAGAAACTGGAAAGAAGACTTCTTTGAAACTGCACTGCGATGTGTGAATGCATCTCACAGAGTTACACGTTTCTCTTCACTCATCAGTTTGCTAACACGGTTTTCTGGAAATCTGCAATGGGATGTTTCTCAGCGCTATGAAGCTTATGGTGACGAAGGAAATATCCTCGGAGGAAAACTAGAAAGAAGCTGCCTAAGAAACTTCTGCTTTATGTGTGAATTCACCCCTCATAATTACACTTACATTTCTAGGAGCAGGCCATTAGCACTGTCTTTGAAGAATCTAAGAAATGTGACGTTGGAACGCATTGAGGCCTACGGTGATAAAGGAAATATCAACAGTAAAAAACGAGAGAGAAGCTATCTGAGAAATTTCTTTGTGATCTGTGAATTCATCTCACAGGGTTACAAGTTTTTCCTCAAGAAGCAGTTTGCTAACACTCTTCGTGGAATTGGCAACGTGATCTTTGGGAGGCAATGCGGGCCCATTGTGAAAAAGGAAGTATCCACACATAACAACTAGAGAATAGCTTTCTGAGAGATTGCTTTTAGATGTGTGACTTCATCACACAGAGTTCCACACTTCCCTCCTTGGAACAGTTTGCTAACACTGGTGTGGTGGATTCTGCAATGTGATATTGGGAGCTCATTGAGGGCTACGGGTAGAAAAGATATACCCTAAGACAGAAACTGGAAAGAAGCCTTCTGTGAAACTGCACTGAGATGTGTGAATGCAACTCATGGAGTTAAACGTTTCTCTTCAGTCATCAGGGTGCTATCACAGGTTTCTGGAAATCTGCAATGGGCTATTTATCCGTGCTATGAGGCTTATGGTGACAAAGAAATATCCTCGGAGGAAAACGAGAAAGAAGCTTCCTAAGAAACTTCTGGTTGATGTGTGAATTCATCTCTCAGAGTTACACTTATATTTCATGGAGCAGGCCATTAGCACTCTCTTTGAAGTATCTAAGAAATGTTACTTTGGAACGCATTGAGGCCTACGCTGATAAAGGAATATCAACAGTTAAAACGAGAGAGAAGCTTTCTGAGAAATTTCTTTGTGATCTCTGAATTCATCTCCCAGACTTACAAGTTATTCCTCAGGAAGCAGTTTGCTAACACTCTTTTCGTGGAATCTGCAAGGAGATATTTGGGATTCAAATCGGACACATTTTGAAAAAGGAAGCATCCACACATAACGACTAGAGAATAGCTCTCTGAGAGGTAGCTTTTAGATGTGTGACTTCATCACCCAGAATTCTACCTTTCCCTTCTTGGAACAGTTTGCTAACACTGTTGTCGTGGATTCTGCATTGTGATCTTTGGGAGCTCATTGACGGATATGGGGAAAGGATATATCCTCAGGCAGAAAGTGGAAAGAAGCCTTCTGTGAAACTGCACTGCGATGTGTGAATGCAACTCACAGAGGATCACGTTTCTCTGCAGTCATCAGTTTGCTAACACAGTTTTCGGGAATTCTGCCACGGGATATTTCTCAGCGCTATGAAACTTATGGTGACAAAGGAAATATCTTCGGAGTAAAACTAGACAGAAGCTTCCTTAGAATCCTCTGGTTGATGTGTGAATACATCTCTCAGAATTTCTCTTATATTTCATGGAGCCGGCCATTATCACTGTCTTTGAAGAATCTAAGAAATGTTACTTTGAAAGGCATGGAGGCCTACGCTGATAAAGGAAATATCAACAGTTAAAAACAAAAGAGAAGATTTCTGAGAAATTTCTTTTTGATCAGTGAATTTATCTCCCTGAATTACAAGATATTCCTCAGGAGGCACTTAGCTAACACTCTTTTCGTGGAATCGGCAAAGTTATCTTTGGGATCCAATTCGGGCCCATTGTGAAAAAGGAAGTATCCACACATAAAAACTAGAGAATAGCTTTCTGAGAGGTTGCTTTTAGGTGTGAGACTTCATCACACAGAGTTCCACCCTTCCCTTCCTGGAACAGCTTGCTAACACAGTTGTGGTGGATACTGCAGTGTGATATTTGGGAGCTCATTGAGGGCTATAGGGTGAAAGGATACATCCTCAGAAAGAAACTGGAAAGAAGCCTTCTGTGAAACTGCACTGCGATGTGTGAATGCAACTCACAGAGTTACACATTTCTCTTCAGTCATCAGATTGCTAACACAGTTTTCTGGAAATCTGCAATGGGATATTTCTCAGCGCTATGAAGCTTATGGTCACAAAGGAAATATCCTCGGAGGAAAACTAGAAAGAAGCTTCCTAAGAAACTTCTGTTTTATGTGTGAATTCACCTCTCAGAGTTACTCTTACATTTCTAGGAGCAGGCGATTAGCACTGTCTTTGAAGAATGTAAGAAATGTGACTTTGGAACGCATTGAGGCCTACGCTGATAAAGGAAGTATCAACAGTTAAAAACGAGAGAGAAGCTTTCTGAGAAATTTCTTTGTGGTCTGTGAATTCATCTCACAGAGTTACAAGTTATTCCTCAGTAAGCAGTTCGCTAACACTCTTTTCGTGGAATCGGCAAAGTGATCTTAGGGAGCCATTTCGGGCCCATGGTGAAAAATGAAGTATCTACACATAACAACTAGAAAATAGCTTTCTGAGAGATTGCTTTTAGATGTGTGACTTCATCACACAGAGTTTCACCCTTCCCTTCCTGGAACAGTTTGCTAACACTGTTGTGATGGATTCGGCAATGTGACATTCGGGAACTCATTGAGGGCTATGGGGTGTAAGGATATATCCTCAGACAGAAATTGGAAAGAAGCCTTCTGTGAAACTGCACTGACATGTGTGAATGCAACTCACAGAGTTACACGTTTCTCTTCAATCATCAGTTTGCTAACACAAGTTTCCGGAAATCTGCAATGGGATTTTTCTCAGTGCTATGAAACTTATGGTGACAATGGCTATATCCTTGGAGGAAAACTAGATAGAAGCTTCCTAAGAAACTTTTGGTTGGTGTGTAATTTCATCCCTCAGAGTTAAACTTATATTTCATGGAGCAGGCCATTAGTACTGTCTGGGAAGCACCTAAGAAATGTTACTTTGGAAAGCATGCAGGCCTACGCAGATAAAGGAAATATCAACAGTTCATAACGAGAGAGAGGCTTTCTGAGAAATTTCTTTGTGATCTTTGAATTCATCTCACAGAGTTACAAGTTATTCGTCAGGAAGCAGATTGCTAACACTCTTTTCGTGGAATCTGCAAAGTGATATTTAGGAGCCAATTCGGGCCCATTGTGAAAAAGGAAGTATCCACACATAACAACTAGAGAATATCATTCTGAGAGAATGCTTTTAGATGTGTGACTTCATCACACAGAGTTCCACCCTTCCCTTCTTGCAACAGTTTGCTAACACTCTTGAGGTGGATTCTGCAATGTGATATTTGGGAGTTCATTGAGGTCTATGGGGAGAAAGGATATATCCTCAGACAGAAACTGGAAAGAAGC
>NW_022326957.1:0-61836 GCF_002776525.5 Piliocolobus tephrosceles | reverse complement strand
GAGGAATAACTTGTAACTCTGTGAGATGAATTCACAGATCACAAAGAAATTTCTAAGAAAGCTTCTCTGTCGTGTTTAAATCTTGATATTTCCTTTATCACCATGGGCCTCAATGCGTTCCAACATAACATTTCTTAGATATTTCAAAGACAGTGCTAATGGCCTGCTCCATCTAATATAATTGTAAGTCTGAGAGATGAATTCACACATCAACCAGAAGTTTCTTAGGAAGCTTCTTTCTAGTTTTCCTCCGAGGATATTTCCTTTGTCACTTTAAGCTTCATAGCGCTGAGAAATATCCCATTGCATATTACCAGAAAACTGTGTTATCAAACTGATGACTGAAGAGAAACGAGTATCTCTGTGAGTTTCATTCACACATCGCAGTGCAATATCACAGAAGGCTTCTTTGCAGTTTTTGTCTGAGGATATATCCTTTCTCCCCATAGTCCTCAATGAGCTCCCAAATATCACATTGCAGAATCCACCACAACAGTGTTAACAAACTGTTCCGAGAAGGGAAGGGTGGAACTCCGTTTGATGAAGTCACACATCTAAAGGCAATCTCTCAGAAAGCTATTCTCTAGTTGTTTTGTGTGGATACTTCCTTTTTCACAATGGGCCCGAAATGGCTCCCAAATATCATTTTGCCCATTCCATGAAAAGAGTGTTAGCAAACTGCTTCCTGAGGAATAACTTGTAACTCTGTGAGATGAATTCACAGATCAAAAAGAAATTTCCAGGAAGCTTCTCTCTCGTTTTTAAATCTTGATATTTCCTTTATCAGCATAGGCCTCAATGTGTTCCAAAGTAACATTTCTTAGATTCTTCAAAGACAGTGCTAATGGCCTGCTCCATGAAATATAAGTGTAACTCTAAGTGATGAATTCACACATCAACCAGATGTTTCCTAAAAAGATTCTGTCTATTTTTCCTCCGAGGATATTTCCTTTGTCACCATAAGCTTCATAGCGCTGAGAAATATCCCATTGCAGATTTCCAGAAAACTGTGTTAGAAAACTGATGACTGAAGAGAAACATGTAACTCTGAGAGTTGCATTCACACATCGCAGTGCAGTTCATAGAATGCTTCTTTCCAGTGTGTGTCTGAGGATATATCCTTTCTCCCCGTAGCCCTCAATCAGCTCCCAAATTTCACATTGCAGAGTTCACCAAACAGTGCTAGCAAACTGTTCGAAGAAGGGAAGGGTGGAACGCTGTGTCATGAAGTCACACATCTAAAAGCAATCTCTCCGAAAGCTATTCTCTAGTTGTTATGTGTGGATACTTCCTTTTTCACAATGGGCCCGAATTGGCTCCCAAATATCACTTTGCCCATTCCACAAAAAGAGTGTTAGCATACTGCTTCCTGAGGAATAACTTGTAACTCTGTATGATGAATTCACAGATCACTAAGAAGTTTCTCAGAAAGCTTCTCAATAATTTTTAACTGTTGATATTTCCTTTGTCAGCTTAGGCCTCAATGCGTTCCAAAGTAACATTTCTTAGATACTTCAAAGACAGTGCTAATGGCCTGATCCATGAAATATAAGTGTAACTCTGAGAGATGAATTCAGACATCAACCAGAAGTTCCTTAGGAAGCTTCCTTCTAGTTTTCCTCCCAGGATATTTTCTTTGTTCACCATAAGCTTCATTGCGCTGAGAAATATCCCATTGCAGATTTCCAGAAAACTGTGTTAGCAAACTGATGACTGAAGAGAAACGTGTAACTCTGTGAGCTAGATTCACACATCGCAGTGCAGTTTCACAGAGGCTTCTTTCCAGTTTCTGTCTGCGGATATATCCTTTCTCCTCATAGCCCTCAAAGAGCTCCCATATATCACATTGCAGAAACCACGACAACAGTGTTAGCAAACTGTTCCAAGAAGGGAAGGTTGGAATTCTGTGTGATGAAGTCACACATCTAAAAGCAATGTCTCAGAAAGCTATTCTCTAGTTGTTATGTGTGGATACTTCCTTTTTCGCAAAGGGCCCAAATGGGCTCCCAAATAATACCTTGCAGATTCCACGAAAAGAGTGTTAGCAAACTGCTTCCTGAGGAATAACTTTTAAGGGTGTGAGATGAATTCACAGATCACAAAGAAATTTCTCAGAAAGCTTCTCTCTCGTTTTTATCTGTTGATATTTCCTTCATCAGCGGAGGCCTCCATGCGTTCCAAAGTAACATTTCTTAGATTCTTTAAAGACAGTGCTAATGGCCTGCTCCATGAAATATAAGTGTCACTCTGAGAGATGAATTCACAGATCAACCAGAATTTTCTTAGGAAGCTTCTCTCTAGTTTTCCTCCGAGGATATTTCCTTTGTCACCATAAGCTTCATAGCACGGAGAAATATCACATTGCAGATTTCCAGAAAACTGTGTTAGCAAACTGATGACTGGAGAGAAACGTGCAACTCTGTGACTTGCATTCACACATCGCAGTGCAGTTTCACAGAACGCTGCGTTCCAGTTTCTGTCTGAGGATATATCCTTTCTCCCCGTAGCCCTCAATGAGCTCCCAAATATCACATTGCAGAATCCAGGACAACAGAGTGAGCAAACTGTTCCAAGAACGGAAGGGTGGAACTCTGTGTGATGAAGTTACACATCTAAAAGCAATATCTCAGAAAGCTACTCTCTAGTTGTTATGTGTGGAAACTTACTCTTCCACAATGGGCCCGAATTCGTTCTCAAATATCACTTCGCCGATTCCACGAAAAGAATGTTAGCAAACTGCTTCTGGAAGAATAACTTGTACCTCTGTGAGATAAATTCACAGATCTCAAAGAAATTTCACAGAAATCTTGTCTCTCGTTTTTGACTGTTGATATTTCCTTTATCAGCATAGGCCTCAATGTGTTCCAAAGTAACATTTCTTAGATTCTTCAAAGACAGTGCTAATGGCCTTCTCCATGAAATATAAGTGTAACTTTGAGAGATGAATTCACACATCAACCAGAAGTTTCTAAGGAAGATTCTGTCAATTTTTCCTCCGAGGATATTTCCTTTGTCACCATAAGCTTCATAGTGCTGAGAAATATCCCTTTGCAGATTTCCAGAAAACTGTGTTAGCAAACTGATGTGGGAAGACAAACGAGTAACTCTGAGAATTGCATTCACACATCACAGTGCAGTTTCACAGAAGGATTCTTTCCAGTTTCTGTCTGAGGATATATCCTTTCTCCCCATAGCCCTCAATGAGCTCCCAATTATCACATTGCAGAATCCACCACAACATGTTTGCAAACTGTACCAAGAAGGGAAGGGTGGAACTCTGTGTGATGAAGTCACACATCCAAAAGCAACGTCTCAGTAAGCTATTCTCTAGTTGTTATTTGTGGATAATTCCTTTTTCACAATGGGCCCGAATTGGCTCCCAAATATCACTTTGTCGATTCCACCAAAAGAGTGTTAGTAAACTGCTTGCTGAGGAATAATTTATAACTCTGTGAGATGAATTTAGAGACCACAAATAAATTTCTCAGAAAGCTTCTCTCTCGTTTTTAACTGTTGATATTTCCTTTATCAGCGTAGGCCTCAATGCGTTCCAAAGTAACATTTCTTAGATTCTTCAAAGACAGTGCTAATTGCCTGCTCCATGAAATATCAGCGTAACTCTGAGAGATGAATTCACACATCAACCAGAAGTTTCTTAGGAAGATTCTTCCTAGTTTTCCTCCGAGGATATTTCCTTTGTCACCATAAGCTTCATAGCGCTGGAAATATCCCTTTGCAGATTTCCAGAAAACTGTGTTAGCAAACTGATGACTGAAGAGAAACCTGTATTCACAAAACGCAGTCCAGTTTCACAGAAGGCTTCTTTCCAGTTTCTGACTGAGGATATATCCTTTCTCCCCATAACCCTAAATGAACTCCCAAATATCACATTGCAGAATCCACCACAACAGTGTTAGCAAACTGTTCCAAGAATGGAATCGTGGAACTCTGTGTGATGAAGTCACACATCTAAAAGCAATCTCTCAGGAAGCTATTCTCTAGTTTTTAGGTGTGGATACTTCCTTTTTCACCATGGGCCCTAACTGGCTCCCAAATATCACTTTGCCCATTCCACGAAAAGAGTGTTAGCAAACTGCTTTCTGAGGAATAACTTGTAACTCTGTGACATGAATTCACAGATAAAAAAGAAATTTCTCAGAGCTTCTCTCTCGTTTTTAACTGTGGATATTTCCTTTATCAACGTAGGCCTCAACGCGTTCCAAAATAACATTTCTTAGATTCTTCAAAGACAGTGCTAATATCCTGCTCCATGAAATATAAGTGTAACTCTGAGAGATGATTTCACACATCAACCAGAAATTTCTTAGGAAGCTCCTTTCTAGTTTTTTTTCGAGGATATTTCCTTTGTCACCATAAGCTTCATAGCGCTGAGAAATATCCCATTGCAGATTTTCAGATAACTGTGTTAGCAAACTGATGAATGAAGAGAAACGTGTAACTCTGAGAGTTGCATTCACACATCGCAGTGCAGTTTCACAAAAGGCTTCTTTCCAGTTTCTGTCTGAGGATATATTGTGTCTACCCATAGCCGTCAATGAGCTCCCAAATATCACATTGCAGAATCCACCACTACAGTGTTAGCAAACTGTTCCAAGAAGGGAAGGGTGGAACTCTGTGTGATGAAGTCACGAATCTAAATGCAATCTCTCCGAAAGCTATTCTCTAGTTGTTATGTGTGGATACTTCCTTTTTCAAAATGGACCGGAATTGTCTTCCCAATATCACTTTGCCCATTCCACGAAAAGAGGGTTAGCAAACTGCTTCCTGAGGAATACCTTGTAACTCAGTGAGATGATTTCACAGGTCACAAAGAAATTTCTCAGAAAGCTTCTCTCTCGTTTTTAAATGGTGATATTTCCTTTATCAGCGTAGGCCTCAATGTGCTCCAAAGTAACATTTCTTAGATTCTTCAAACACAGTGCGAATGGGCTACTCCATGAAATATATGTGTAACTCTGTGAGTTGAATTCACACATCAACCAGCAGTTTCTCAGGAAGCTTCTTTTTAGTTTTCCTCCGAGGATATTTCCTCTGTCACCACAAGCTTCATAGCACTGAGAAATATCCCATTGCAGATTTCCAGAAAACTGTGTTAGCAAACTCATTTCTGAAGAGAAACGTGTAACTCTGTGAGTTGCATTTACACATCACAGTGCAGTTTTACAGAAGGCTTCTTTCCAGTTTCTGTCTGAGGATATATCCTTTCTCCCCATAGCCCTCAGTGACCTCCCAATTATCACATTGCAGAATTCACCACAACGTGTTTGCAAACTGTTCCAAGAAGTAAAGGGTGGAGCTGTGTGTGATGAAGTCACACATCTAAAAGCAATCTCTCAGGAAGCTATTCTCTAGTTGTTATGTGTGGATATTTAAATTTTAATAGTGGGCCCGAATTGGGTCCCAAATATCACTTTGATCATTCCACGAAAAGAGTGTTAGCAAACTTCTTCCTGAGGAATAACTTGTAACTCTGTGAGATGAATTCACAGATCACAAAGAAATTTCTCAGAAAGCTTCTCTCCCGTTTTTAACTGTAGATATTTCCTTTATCAGCGCAGGCCTCAATGCCTTCGAAAGTAACATTACTTAGATTCTTCAAAGACAGTGCTAATGGCCTGCTCCATGAAATATAAGTGTAACTATGAGATGAATTCACTCATCAACCAGAAGTTTCTTAGGAAGCTTCTGTTTAGTTTTCCTGCGAGGATATTTCCTTTGTCACCATAAGCTTCAGAGCGCTGAGAAATATCCCATTGTAGATTTCCGGAAAACTGTGTTAGCAAACTGATGACTGAGGAGTAACGTGTAACTCTGTGAGTTGCATTCACACATCACAGTGCAGTTTCACAGAAGGCTTCTTTCCAGTTTCTGTCTAAGGATATATCCTTTCTCCCCAAAGCCCTCAATGAGCTACCAAATATCACATTGCAGAATCCACCACAACAGTGTTAGCAAACTGTTCCAAGAAGGGAAGGGTGGAACTCTGTGTGATGAAGTCACACATTTAAAAGCAATCTCTCAGAAAGCTATTCTCTAGTTGTTATGTGTGGATACTTCCTTTTTCACAATGGGAAGGTACTGGCTCCCCAATATCACTTTGCCAATTCCCCAAAAGAATGTTAGTAAACTACTTCCTGAGGAATAACTTGTAACTCTGTGAGATAAATTCAGAGATCACAAAGAAATTTCTCAGAAGGCTTCTCTCTCGTTTTTAACTGTTGATATTTCCTTTATCACCATAGGCCTCCATGAGTTCCAAAGTAACATTTCTTAGATTCTTCAAAGACAGTGCTAATGGCCTGCTCCATGAAATATAAGTCTATCTCTGAGAGATGTATTCACACATCAACCAGAAGTTTCTAAGGAATATTCTGTCTAGTTTTCCTCCGAGGATATTTCCTTTGTCACCATTAGCTTCATAACGCTGAGAAATATCCCATTGCAGATTTCCAGAAAACTGTGTTAGCAAACTGATGACTGAAGAGAAACGTGTATCTATGTGAGTGGCATTCACGCATCGCAATGCAGTTTCACAGAATGCTTCTGTCCAGTTTCTGTCTGAGGATATATCGTTTCTCCCCTTAACCATTAATGAGCTCCCAAATGTCACATTGCAGAATCCACCACCACAGTGTTAGCAAACTGTTCCAAGAATGGAAGCGTGGAAATCTGTGTGAAGAAATCACACATCTAAAAGGAATCTCTCAGAAAGCTATTCTCTAGTTATTATGTGTGCATACTACCTTTTTCACAATGGGATGGTATTGTCTCCCCAATATCACTTTGCCCAACCACAAAAGGAGTATTAGCAAACTGCTTCCTGAGGAATAACTTGTAACACTGTGAGATGAATTCACAGATCACAAAGAAATTTCTCTGAAAGCTTCTCTCTCGTTTTTAACTGTTGATATTTCCTTTATCAGCATAGGCCTCAATGCGTTCCAAAGTAACATTTCTTAGATTCTTTAAAGACAGTGCTAATGACCTGCTCCATGAAATATAAGTGTAACTCTAAGAGATGAATTCACACAACAACTAGAAGTTTCTTAAGAACCTTCTTTCTAGTTTTCCTCCGAGGGTATATCCTTTCTCACCATAAGATTAATAGCGCTGAGAAATATCTCCTTGCAGATTTCCAGAAAACTGTGTTAGCAAACTGATGACTGAAGAGAGATGTGTATGTCTGTGAGTTGCATTCCCCAAGTGCAGTGCAGTTTCACAGATGACTTCTTTCCAGTTTCTCTCTGAGGATATACGCATTCTCCCCATAGCCCTCAATGAGCTCCCAAATATCACATTGCAGAACCCACCACAACAGTGTTAGCAAACTGTTCCAAGAAGGGAAGCGTGGAAATCTGTGTGAAGAAATCACACATTTAAAGCAATCTCTCAGAAAGCTATTCTCTAGTTGTTATGTGTGGATACTTCCTTTTTCACAATGGGCCCGAATAGGCTCCCAAATATCACTTTGCCGATTCCACAAAAAGAGTGTTAGCAAAGTGCTTCCTTAGGAATAACTTGTAACTCTGTGAGATGAATTCAGAAATCACAAAGAAATTTCTCAGAAGGCCTCACTCTCATTTTTAACTGTTGATATTTCCTTTATCAGCATAGGCCTCAACGCGTTCCTAAGTATCATTTTCTAGATTCCTCAAAGACAGTGCTAATGGCCTGCTCCATGAATTATAAGTGTAACTCTGAGAGATGAATTTTCACATCAATCTGGAGTTTCTTAGGAAGCTTCTTTCTAGTTTCCCTCTGAGGATATTTCCTTTGTCACCATAAGCTTCATAGCGCTGAGAAATATCCCATTGCAGATTTCCAGAAACCTGTGTTAGCAAACTGATGATGAAGATAAACGTGTAACTCTGTGAGTTGCATTCACACATCACAGTGCAGTTTCACAGAAGGCTTCATTCCAAGTCCTTTCTGAGGATATATCCTTTCTCCCCATAGCCCTCAATGAGCTCCCAAGTATAACATTGCAGAATCCACGACAACAGTGTTAGCAAACTGTTCCAAGAAGGGAATGTTGGAACTCTGTGTGATGAAGTCACACATCTAAAAGCAATCTCTCAGAAAGGTATTCTGTAGTTGTTATGTGTGGATACTTGCTTTTTCACAGTGGGCCGATTTGGCTCCCAAAGATCACTTTGTCGATTCCACGAAAAGAGTGTTAGCAAACTGCTTACGGAGGATTAACTAGTAACTCTGGAGATGAATCACAGAACACAAGGAAATTTCTCAGAAAGTTTCACTCTCGTTTGTAACTGTTGATATTTCCTTTGTCAGCGTAGTCCTCAACGCGTTCCAAAGTAACATTTCTTAGATTCTACAAAGACAGTGGTAATGGCCTGCTCCATGAAATTTAAGTGAAACTCTGAGAGATGAATTCACACATCAAACAGAAGTTTCTTAGGAAGCTTCTATGCAGTTTCCCTCCGAGGATATTTCCTTTGTCAACATAAGCTTCATAGCGCTGAGAAATATCCCATTGCAGATTTCCAGAAACAAGAAGGGAAGGGTGGAAGTCTGTGTGATGAAGTCACACATCTGAAAGCAGTCTCTCAGAAAGCAATTCTCTAGTTGTTATGTGTGGATGCTTCCTTTTTCACAATGGGCCCGAAATGGATCCCAAATAGCACTTTGCCCATTCCTCGAAAAGAGTGTTAGCAAGCTGCTTCCTGAGAAATAACTTGTAACTCCATGAGATGAATTCACAGATCACAAATTAATTTCACAGAAAGCTTCTCTCTCGTTTTCAACTGTTGATATTTCCTTTATCAGCGTAGGCCTCAACACTTTCCAAAGTAACATTCCCTAGATTCTTCAAAGACAGTGCTAATGGCTTGCTGCATATAATATAAGTGAAACTCTGAGAGATGAATTCACACGTCAAGCAGAAGTTACTAAGGAAGCTTCCTTCTATTTTTCCTCCGAGGATATTTCCTTTGTCACCATAAGCTTCGTAGCGCTGACAAATATCCCATTGCAGATTTCCAGAAAACTGTGTTAGCAAACTGATGACTGAATAGAAACGTGTAACTCTGTGAGTTGCATTCACACATCGCAGTGCAGTTTCACAAAAGCCTTCTTTCCAGATTCTGCCTGAGGATATACCCTTTCTCCATATAGCCCTCAATGAGCTCCCAAATATCACATTGCAGAATCCACTATAACAGTGTTAGCCAACTGTTGCAAGAAGGGAAGGGTGGAACTTTGTGTGATGAAGTCACACATCTGAAAGCAATCTCTCAGAAACCTATTCTCTAGTTGTTATGTGTGGATACGTGCTTCTTCACAATGGGAACGAAATGGCTCCCAAATATCACTTTGCAGATTCCATGAAAAGAGTGTTAGCAAACTGCTTCCTGAGGAAAAACTTGTATCTCTGTGAGATGAATTCACAGATCACAAGGAAATTTCTAAGAAAGCTTCTCTCTCGTTTTTAACTGTTGATATTTCCTTTATCAGCGTAGGCCTCAATGCATTCCAAAGTAACATTTCTTAGATTCTTCAAAGACAGTGCTAATGGCCTGCTCCATGATATGTAAGTGTAACTCTGAGAGATGAATTCATACATCAACCAGAAATTTTCTAGGAAGCTTTTGTCAAGTTTTCCTTCGAGGATATTTCCTTTGTCACCATAAGCTTCATATCGCTGAGAAATATCCCATTGCAGATTCCCAGAAAACTGTGTTAGCCAAATGATGATTGAAGAGAAACGTGTAACTCTCTGAGTTGCATTCACACATCGCAGTGCAGTTTCACAGAAGGCTTCTTTCATGTTCTGTCTGCGGATTATCCTTTCTCCCCTAGCCCTCAATGAGCTCCCAAAGATCACATTGCAGAATCCACGACAACAGTGTTAGCAAACTGTTCTAAGAAGGGAAGGGTATTACTCTGAGGGATGAAGTCACACAACTAAAAGCAGTCTCTCAGAAAGCTATTCTCTAGTTGTTATGTGTGGATACTTCCTTTTTCACAATGGGCCCGAATTGGCTCCCAAATATCACTTTGCCTATTTCACGAAAAGAGTGTTAGCAAAGTGCTTCCTGAGGAATACCTTGTAACTCTGTGAGAGGAATTCACAGATCACAAAGAAATTTCTCAGAAAGCTTCTCTCTCGTTTTTAACTCTTGATAGTTCCTTTATCAGCGTAGGCCTCAACGTATTCCAACGTAACATTTCATAGATTCTTCAAAGACAGTGCCAATGGCCTGCTCCATGAAATATAAGTGTAACTCTGAGAGAGGAATTCACACATCAACCAGAAGTTTCCTCGGAAGCTTTTTCCTAGTTTTCCTCCGAGGATATTGCCTTTGTCACCATAAGCTTCATAGCGCTGAGAAATATTCCATTGCAGATTTCCAGAAAACTGTGTTAACAAACTGCTGACTGAAGAACAACGAGTAACTCTGTGAGTTGCATTTACACATTACAGTGCAGTTTCACAGAAGGCTTCTTTCCAGTTTCTGTCTGAGGATATATCGTTTCTTCCCATATCCCTCCATGAGCTCACAAATATCACATGGCAGTATCCACGACAACAGTGTTAGCAAACTGTTCCATGAACGAAGTGTGGAACTCTGTGTGTTGAAGTCAAACATCTAAATACAATCTCTCAGAAAGCTATTCTCTACTTGTTCTGTGTGGATACTTCCTTTTTCACAATGGTCCCGAATTGGCTCCCAAATATCACTTTGCCGTTTCCAGGAAAAGAGGGTCAGCAAACTGCTTCCTGAGGAATAACTTGTAACTCTGTGAAATGAATTCACAGATCAGAAAGAAATTTCTCAGAAAGCTTCTCTCTCGTTTTTAACTATTGATATTTCCCTTATCATCGTAGTCCTCAATGGGTTCCAAAGTAACATTTCTTAGATCCTTCAAAGGCAGTGCTAAAGGCCTGCTCCATGAAATATAAGTGTAACTCTGAGAGATGAATTCACACATCAACCAGAATTTTCTTAGGAAGCTTCTGTCTAGTTTTCCTCCGAGTATATTTCCTTTGTCACCATAAGCTTCGTAGCGCTGAGAAATATCCCATTGAAGATTTCCAGAAAACTGGGTTAGCAAACTGATGACTGAAGAGAAACGTGTAACTCTGTGAGTTACATTCATATATTGCAGTGCAGTTTCATGGAAGGCTTCTCTCCAGTTTCTGTCTGAGGATATATCGTTTCTACCCATAGCCCTCAATGAGCTCCCAAATATCACATTGCAGAATCCACGACAACACTGTTAACAAACTGTTCCCAGAAGGGAAGGGTGGAACTCTGTGTGATGCAGTCAAACATCTAAAAGAAAACTCTCAGAAACCTATTCTCTAGTTGTTATGTGTGGATTATTCCATTTTCACAATGTGCCCGAATTTGCACCCAAATATCACTTTGCCAATTGAAAGAAAAGAGTGTTAGCAAACTGCTTCCTGAGCAATAACATGTTACTCTGTGAGATTAATTCACAGATCACAAAGAAATTTCTCAGAAAGCTTCTCTCTCATTTTTAAATCTTGATATTTCCTTTATCAGCATAGGCCTCAATGCGTTCCAAACTAACATTTCTTAGATTCTTCAAAGACAGTGCTACTGGCGTGCTCAATGAAATGTAAGTTTAACTCTGAGACATGAATTCACACATCAAAAAGAAGTTTCTTAAGAAGCTTCTGTCTAGTTTTCCTCAGAGGATATTTCCTTTGTCACCATAAGCTTCATAGCGCTGAGAAATATCCAATTGCAGATTTCCAGAAAACTGGGTTAGCAAACTGATGCCTGAAGGGAAACGTGTAACTCTGTGAGTTGCATTCACACATTGCAGTGCAGTTTCAGAGAAGGCTTCTTTCCAGTTTCTGTCTAAGGATATATCCTTTCTCCCCACTGCACTCCATGAGCTCCCAAATATCACTTTGCAGAATCCATGATCACAGTGTTAGCAAACTTTTCCAAGAAGCGAAGTGTGGAAATCTGTGTGATGAAGTCACACATCTAAAAGCAATCTCTCAGAAAGCTAATCTCTAGTTGTTATGCGTGGATACATCCTTTTTCACAATGGGCCCGAATGGGCTCCCAAAGATCACTTTGCCGATTCCACGAAAAGAGTGTTAGCAAACTGCTTACTGAGGAATAAATTGTAACTCTGTGAGATGAATTCACAGATCACAAAGAAATTTCTCAGAAAGCTTCTCTCTCGTTTTTAACTGTTGATATTTCCTTTATCAGCGTAGGCCTCAATGCGTCCCAAAGTAACATTTCTTAGATTCTTCAAAGACAGTGCTAATGTCTTGCTCCATGAAATATAAGTGTAACTCTGAGAGATGAATTCACACATCAACCAGAAGGTTCTTAGGAAGATTCTGTCTAGTTTTCCTCCGAGGACATTTCCTTTGTCACCATAAGCTTCATCGCGCTGAGTAATATCCATTGCAGATTTCCAGAAACCTGTGTTAGCAAACTGATGACTGAAGAGAAACGTGTAACTCTGTGAGTTGCATTCACACATCGCAGTGCAGTTTCACAGAAAGCTTCTTTCCAGTTTCTGTCTGAGGATATATCCTTTCTCCCCATAGCCCTCAATGAGCTCCCAAATATCACATTGCAGAATCCAGCACAACAGTGTTAGCAAACAGTTCCCAGAAGGGAAGGGTGGAATTCTGTGTGATGAAGTCACTCATCTAATAGCAATCTCTCAGAAAGCTATTCTCTCGTTGTTATGTGTGGATACTTCCTTTTTCACAATGGGTCCGAATTGGCTCCCAAATATCACTTTGCCCATTCCACGAAAAGAGTGTTAGCCAACTGCTTCCTGAGGAATAACTTGTAACTGTGTGAGATGAATTCACAGATCACAAAGAAATTTCTCAGAGAACTTCCCTCTGGTTTTTAACTGTTGATATTTCCTTTAACAGCGTAGGCCTCCTTGTGTTCCAAAGTAACATTTCTTAGATCCTTCAAAGACAGTGCTAATGGCCTGCTCCATGAAATATAAAGGTAATTCTGAGAGATGAATTCACACATCAACCAGAAGTTTCTTAGGAAGCTTATTTCTAGTTTTCCTGCCAGGATATATCCTTTGTCACCATAAGCTTCATAGCGCTGAGAAATATCCCATTGCAGATTTCCAGAAAACTGTGTTAACAAACTGATGACTGAAGAACAACGTGTAAATCTGTGAGTTGCATTTACACATTGCAGTGCAGTTTCACAGAAGGCTTCCTTCCAGCTTCTGTCTGAGGATATATCGTTTCTTCCCATATCCCTACATGAGCTCAGAAATATCACATGGCAGTATCCACGACAACAGTGTTAGCAAACTGTTCCATGAAGGGAAGGGTGGAGCTCTGTGTGATGAAGTCACACATCTAAATAAAATCTCTCAGAAAGCTATTCTCTACTTGTTATGTGTGGATACTTCCTTTTTCACAATGGGCCAGAATTGGCTCCCAAATAGCACTTTGCCGATTCCAGGAAAAGAGGGTCAGCAAACTGCTTCCTGAGGAATAAGTAGTAACTCTGTGAGATGAATTCACAGATCACAAAGAAATTTCTCAGAAAGGTTCTCTCTCGTTTTTAACTGTTGATATTTCCCTTATCATCGTAGGCCTCAATGCGTTGCAAAGTAACATTTCTTAGATACTTCAGAGGCAGTGCTAATGGCCTGCTCCATGAAATATAAGTGTAACTCTGAGAGATGAATTCACACATCAACCAGAAGTTTCTTAGGAAGCTTCTGTCTAGTTTTCTTCCGAGTATATTTCCTTTGTCACCATAAGCTTCATAGCGCTGAGAAATATCCCATTGCAGATTTCCAGAAAAATGTGTTAGCAAATGATGACTGAAGAGAAACGTGTAACTCTGTGAGTTGCATTCACACATCGCAGTGCAGTTTCACAGAAGGCTTCTTTCCAGTTTCTGTCTGAGGATATATCCTTTCTCCCCATAGCCCTCAATGAGCTCCCAAATATCACATTGCAGAATCCACCACAACAGTGTTAGCAAACTGTTCCAAGAAGGGATGAGTGGATCTCTGTGTGATGAAGTCACACATCTAAAAGCAATCTCTCCGAAAGCTATTCTCTAGTTGTTATGTGTGGATACTTCCTATTTCACAATGGGTCTGAATTGGCTCCCAAATATCACTCTGCCCATTCCACGAAAAGAGTGTTAGCAAACTGCTTCCTGACGAAAAGCTTGTAACTCTGTGAGATGAATTCACAGATCACAAAGAAATTTCTCAGAGAGCTTCTCTCTCGTTTTTAACTGTTTACATTTCCTTTATCAGAGCAGGCCTCAATGCGTTCCAAAGTAACATTTCTTAGATTCTTCGAAGACAGTGCTAATGGCCTGCTCAATGAAATTCAAGTATAACTCTGAGAGATGAATACGCAAGTCAACCAGAAATTTCTTAGGAAGCTTTTTACTAGTTTTCCTCTGAGGATATTTCCATTGTCACAATAAGCTTCATAGCGCTGAGAAATATCCCATTGCAGATTTTCAGAAAACTGTATTAGCAACCTGATGACTGAATAGAAACTTGTATCTCTGTGAGTTGAATTCACACGTCGCAGTGCAGTTCCACAGAATGCTTCCTTCCAGTTTCTGTCTGAGGATATAACCTTTCTCCAAATTGCCCTCAATGAGTTCCCAAATATCACATTGCAGAATCCACCACAACAGTGTTAGCAAACTGTTCCAAGAAGGGAACGGTGGCACTCTGTGTCATGAAGACACACATCTAAAAGTAATCTCTCAGAAAGCTATTCTGTAGTTGTTATCTGTGGATGCTTCCTTTTTCACAATGGGCCCAATTTGGCTCCCAAATATCACTTTGCCCATCCCACGAAAAGAGTGTTAGCAAACTGCTTCCTGAAGAAAAACTTGTAACTCTGTGAGATGAATTCACAGATCACAAAGAAATTTCTCAGAAAACTTCTCTCTCGTTTTTAAATCTTGATATTTTCTTTATCATCATAGGCCTCAATGCGTTCAAAGTAACATTTCTTTGATACTTTACAGACAGTGCTGATGGCCTGCTCCATGAAATATAAGTGTAAATCTGAGAGATGAATTCACACATCAACCAGAAGTTTCTTTGGAAGCTTCTGTCTAGTTTTCCTCCAAGGATATTTCCTTTGTCACCATAAGCTTCATAGCGCTGAAAAATATCCCATTGCAGATTTCCTGAAAACTGTTAGCAAACTGATGTTTGAAGAGAAACCTCTAACTCTGTTATTTGCATTCACATATAGCGGTGCAGTTTAACAGAAGGCTTCTTTCCAGTTTCTGTCTGAGGATAGATCCTTTCTCCCGATAGCCCTCAAAGAGCTCACAAATATCACATTGCAGAATCCACGACAACAGTGTTAGCAAACAGTTCCAAGAAGGGAAGGGTGGAACTCTGTGTGATTAAATCACACATCTAAAAGCAATCTCTCAGAATCCTATTCTCTAGTTGTTATGGTGGATACGTTCTTTTTCACAATGGGCCCGACTTGGCTCCCAAATATCATTTTGCCGATTCCACGAAAAGAGTGTTAACAAACTCGTCCTGAGGAATAACTTGTAACTCTGTGAGATGAATTCACAGATCACAAAGATATTTCTCAGAAAGCTTCTCTCTCGTTTTTAACAGTTGATATTTCCTTTATCAGCGAAGGCCTCAAAGCGTTCCAAAGTAACATTTCTTACATTCTTAAAAGACAGTGCTAAAGGCCTGGTCCACGAAATAAAAATGTAACTCTGATAGAAGAATTCACACATCAACCAGAAGATTCTTAGGAAGCTTCTTTGTAGTTTTCCTCTGAGGATATTTCCTTTCTCACCATAAGCTTCATTGCGATGAGAAATATCGCATTGCAGATTTCCAGAAAACTGTGTTAGCAAACTGATGACTGAAGAGAAACGTGTACCTCTGTGAGTTGCATTCACACATCGCAGTGTAGTTTCACAGAATGCTTCTTTCCACTTTTTGTCTGAGGATATATTCTTTCTCTCCATAGCCCTCAATGAGCTCCCAAATATCACATTGCAGAATCCACGACAACAGTGTTAGCAAACTGTTCGAAAATGGGAAGGGTGGAACTCTGCGTGATGAAGTCACACATCTAAAAGCAACCTCGCAGAAAGCTGTTCTCTAGTTTTAATTTGTGGATACTTCCTTTTTCACAATGGGCCCGAATTGGCTGCCAAATATCACTTTGCCCGTTCCACGAAAAGAGTGTTAGCAAACTGTTTCCTGAGAAACAACTTGAAAATCTGTGAGATGAATTCACAGATCACAAAGAAATTTCTCAGAAAGCTTCTCTCTCATTTTTAACTGTGGATATTTCCTTTATGAGCATAGGTCTCAAAGCGTTCCAAAGTCACATTTGTAAGATTCCTCAAAGACAGTGCTAATGGCCTGCTCCATGAAATATCAGCATAACTCTGTGAGATGAATTTACACATCATCCAGAAGTTTCTTAGGAAGATTCTTCCTAGTTTTCTCTGAGGATATTTCCTTTGTCACCATAAGCTTCATAGCGCTGAGAAATATCCCATTGCTGATTTCCAGAAAACTGTGTTAGCAAACTGATGACTGAGGAGAAACGGGTAACTCTGTGAGTTGCATTCACACATCGCAGTGCAGTTTCACAGAAGGCTTCTTTCCAGTTTCTGTCTGAGGATATATCTTTCTCCTCATAGCCCTCAAGGAGCTTCCAAATATCATTTTGCAGAATCCACGACAACAGTGTTAGCAAACTGTTCCAAGAAGGGAAGGGTGGAACTCTGTGTGATGAAGTCACAGATCTAAAAGCAATCTCTCAGAAAGCTATTCTCTAGTTGTTAAATGTGGATACGTGCTTCTTCACAATGGGCCCGAATTGGCTCGCAAATATCACTTTGCCGATTCCACGAAAAGAGTGTTAGCTAATTGCTTCCTGAGGAATAACTTGGACCTCTGTGAGATGAATTCACAGATCACAAAGAAATTTCTCAGAAAGCTTCTCTCTCATTTTTAACTGTTGATATTTCCTTTATCAGCTTAGGCCTCAATGCATTCCAAAGTAACATTTCTTAGATTCTTCAAAGACAGTGCTAATGGCCTGCTCCATGAAATATATGTGTAACTCTGAGAGATGAATTCACACATCAACCAGAAGTTTCTTAGGAAGCTTCTGTCTAGTTTTCCTCCGAGGATATATCCTTTGACACCATAAGCTTCATAGTGTTGAGAAATATCCCATAGTACATTTCCAGAAAACTGTGTTATCAAACTGATGAATGAAGTGAAACTTGTAACTCTGTGGGTTGCATTCACACATCGCAGTGTAGTTTCACAGAAGGCTTCTTTCCACTTTCATTCTGAGGATATATCCATTCTCCCCAAAGCCCTAAATGAACTCCCAAATATCACATGAAGAATCCACCACGAGAGGGTTAGCAAACTGTTCCAAGAATGGAAGGGTGGAACTCTGTGTGATGAAGTCACACATCTAAAAGCAATCTCTCAGAAAGCTATTCTCTAGTTGTTGTGTGTGGATACTTTTTTTCACAATGGGCCCGAATTGGCTACCAAATATCACTTTTCCCATTCCATGAAAAGAGTGTTAGCAAACTGCTTCCTGAGGAATAACTTGTAACTCTGTGAGATGAATTCACAGATCACGAAGAAATTTCTCAGAAAGCTTCTCTCTCGTTTTTAACTGTTGATATTTCCTTTATCAGCGTAGGCCTCAAAGCGTTCCAAAGTAACATTACTTAGATTCTTCAAAGACAGTGCTAATGGCCTGCTAAATGAAATAAAAGTGTAACTCTGAGAGATGAATTCACACATCAACCAGAAGTTTCTTAGGAAGCTTCTTTCTAGTTTTCCTCCGAGGATATTTCCTTTGTCACCATAAGCTTCATAGCACTGAGAAATATCCCACTGCAGATTTCCAGAAAACTGTGTTAACAAACTGCTGACTGAAGAACAACGTGTAACTCTGTGAGTTGCATTTACACATTGCAGTGCAGTTTCACAGAAGGCTTCTTTCCAGTTTCTGTCTGAGGATATATCGTTTCTCCCTATAGCCCTCAATGAGCTCCCAAATATCACTTTGCAGAATCCACGACAACAGTGTTAGCAAATTGTTCCAAGAAGGGAAGGGTGGAAGCCTGTGTGATGAAGTCACACATCTAAAAGCAAACTCTCAGACAGCTATTCTCTAGTTGTTATGTGTGGATACTTCCTTTTTCACAATGGGCCCGAATTGGCTCCCAAAGATCACTTTGCAGATTCCACTAAAAGAGTGTTAGCAAACTGCTTCCTGAGCAATAACTTGTAACTCTGTGAGATGAATTCACAGATCACAAGGAAATGTCTCAGTAAGCTTCTTTCTGGTTTTTAACTGTTGATATTCCTTTTATCAGCATAGACCTCAATGCATTCCAAAGTAACATTTCTTGGATTCTTCAAAGACAGTGCCAATGTCCTGCTCCCTGAAATATAATTGTAACTCTGAGAGATGAATTCACACATCAACTAGAAGTTTCTTAGGAAGCCTCTTTCTAGTTTTCTTCCAGGGTATTTCCTTTGTCACCATAAGCTCCATAGCACTGAGAAATACCCCATTGCCGATTTCCAGAAAACTGTGTTGGCAAACTGATGACTGAAGAGAATCGTGTAACTCGGTGAATTGCATTCACACATCGCAGTGCAGTTTCACAGAAGGTTTCTTTACAGTTCTGTCTGACGATATATCGTTTCTCCCCATAGACCTCAATGACCTCCCAAATATCACATTGCAGAATCCAAGACAACAGTGTTAGCAAACTGTTCCAAGAAGGGAAGTGTGGAACTCTGTGTGATAAAGTCACACATGAGACAGCAATCTCTCACAAAGCTATTCTCTAGTTGTTATGTGTGCATACTTCCTTTTTCACAATGGGCCCGAATTGGCTCCCAAATATCACTTTGCTGATTCCACATAAAGAGTGTTAGCAAACTCCTTCCTGAGGAATAACTTGTCACTCTGTGAGATGAATTCACAGATCACAAAGAAATTTCTCAGAAAGTTTCTCTCTCGTTTTTAACTGTTGATATTTCCTTTATCAGCGTAGGTCTCAATGCGTTCCAAAGTCACATTTCTTAGATTCTTCAAAGACAGTGCAGATGGCGTGCTCCATGAAATATAAGTGTTTCTAATTTTCCTCCGAGGATATTTCCTTTGTCACCATAATCTTCATAGCGCTGAGAAATATCCCATTGCAGATTTCCAGAAAAGTGTGTTTGCAAACTGATGACTGAAGAGAAACGTGTATCTCTGTGAGTTGCATTCACACATCGCAGTGCAGTTTTACCGAAGGCTTCTTTCCAGTTTCTGTCTGAGGATATATCCTTTCTCCCCATTTCCCTCAATGATCTCGAAATATCACATTGCAGAATCCACAACAACACTGTTAGCAAACTGTTCCAAGAAGGGAAGGGTGGAACTCTGTGTGATGAAGTTACACATCTAAAAGCAATCTCTCAGAAAGCTGATCTCTAGTTGTTAAGAGTGGATACTTACTTTTTGACAATGAGCCCGAATTGGCTCCCAAATATCACTTTGCCCATTCCACGAATAGAGTGTTAGCAAACTGCTTCCTGAGGAACAACGTGTAACTCTGTGAAATGAATTCACAGATCACAAAGAAATTTCTCAGAAAGTTTCTCTCTCGTTTTTAACTGTTGATATTTCCTTTATCAGCATAGGCCTCAATGCGTTCCAAAGTAACATTTCATAGATGCTTCAAAGACAGTGCTAATGGCCTGCTCCACGAAATATAAGTGTAACTCTGAGAGATGAATTCAAACATCAACCAGAAGTTTCTCAGGAAGCTGCTTTCTAGTTTTTCTCCGAGGATATTTCCATTGATTCCAAAAGCTTCATAGCATTGAGAAATATGACATTGCAGATTTCCAGAAAACTGTGTTAGCAAACTGATGACTGAAGAGAAACGTGTAACTCTATGAGTTGCATTCACACATCGCAGTGCAGTTTCACTGAAGGCTTCTTTCCAGTTTCTGCCTGAGGATATATCCTTTCTCCCCATAGCACTCACTGAGGTTCCAAATATCACATTGCAGAATCCACCACAACAGTGTTAGCAAACTGTTTCAAGAAGGGAAGGGTGGAAACCTGTGTGATGAAGTCACACATCTAAAAGCAATCTCTCAGAAAGCTATTCTCTAGTTGATATGTGTGGATAATTCCTTTTTCACAATGGGCCCGAAATGGCTCCAAAATATCACTTTGCAGATTCCACGAAAAGATTGTTAGCAAACTGCTTCCTGAGGAATAACTTGTTACACTGTCAGATGAATTCACTGATCACAAAGAAATTTCTCAGAAAGCTTCTCTCTCGTTTTTAACTGTTGATTTTTCCTTTATCAGCGTAAGCCTCAATATGTTCCAAAAGAACATTTCTTAGATTCTTCAAAGACAGTGCTAATGGCCTGCTCCATGAAATAGAAGTGTAACTCTGAGAGTTGAATTCAAACATCAACCAGAAGTTTCTTAGGAAACTTCTCTCTAGTTTTCCTCCGAGGATATTTCCTTTGGCACCATAAGCTTCATAGCGCTGAGAAATATCCCATTGCAGATTTCCAGAAAACTGTGTTAGCAAACTGATGACTGAAGAGAAACGCGAAACTCTGTGAGTTGCATTCACGCATCGCAATGCAGTTTCACAGAAGGCTTCTTTCCAGTTTCAGTCTGAGGATATATCCTTTCTCCCCATAGCCCTCAATGAGATCCCAAATATCACATTGCAGAATCCACGACAACAGTGTTAGCAAAGTGTTCCAAGAAGGGAAGGGTGTAACTCTGTGTCATGAAGTCACACATCTAAATGCAATCACTCAGAAAGCTAATCACTAGTTGTTAAGATTGGATACTTCCTTCTTGACAATGGGCACGATTTGGCTCCCAAATATCACTTTGCCCATTCCACGAAAAGAGTGTTAGCAAACTGCTTACTGAAGAATAACTTGTAACTCTGTGAGATGAATTTACTGATCACGAAGAAATTTCTCAGAAAGCTTATCTCTCGTTTTTAACTGTTGATATTTCCTTTATCAGCGTAGGCCTCAATGCGTTACAAAGAAAGATTTCTTAGATTCTTCAAAGACAGTGCTAATGGCCTGCTCCATGAAATATAAGAGTAACTCTGAGAGATGAATTCACATATGAAACAGAAGTTTCTTAGGAAGCTTGTTTCTAGTTTTCCTCTGAGGATATTTCCTTTGTCACCATAAGCTTCATAGCGCTGAGAAATAACCCATTGCAGATTTCCAGAAAACTGTTATCAGACTGATGACTGAAGAGAACCGTGTAAATCTGTGAATTTCATTCACGCATTGCAGTGCAGTTTCACAGGAGGCTTCTTTCCAGTGTCTGTCTTAGGATATATCCTTTCTCCCTGTAGCCCTCAATGAGCTCCCAAATATCACATTGCAGAATCCAGGACAACAGAGTGAGCAAACTGTTCCAGGAAGGATAGTGTGGAACTCTGTGTGATGAAGTCACATATCTAAAAGCAATCTCTCACAAAACAATTCTCTAGTTGTTATGTGTGGATACTTCCATTTTCACAGTGGGCCTGAATTGGCTCCCAAATATCACTGTGCCCATTACATGAAAAGAGGGTTAGCAAACTGCTTCCTGAGGAATAACTTGTAACACTGTGAGATAAATTCTCAGATCACAAAGAAATTTCTCAGAAAGTTTCTCTCTCGTTTTTAACTGTTGATATTTCCGTTACCAGCGTAGGCCTCAATGCTTTCCAAAGTAACATTTCTTAGATTCCTCAAAGACAGTGCTAATGGCCTGCTCCATGAAATATAAGTGTATCTCTGAGAGATGAATTCACACATCAACCAGAAGTTTCTTAGGAAGCTTCTGTATAGTTTTCCTCCGAGTATATTTCCTTTGTCACCATAGGCTTCATAGCGCTGAGAAACATCCCTTTCCAGATTTCCAGAAAATTGAGTTAGCCAACTGATGACTGAAGAGAAACGTGTAACTCTGTGGGTTTCATTCACACATAACAGTGCAATTTCACAGAAGGCTTCTTTCCAGTTTCTGTCTCAGGATATATCCTTTCTCCCCATAGCCCTCAATGACCTCCCAAATGTCACATTGCAGAATACACCACAAAAGTGTGAGCAAACTGTTGCAACAAGGGAAGGGTGAAACTCTGTGTGATGAAGTCACACATCTAAATGCAATCTCTCAGAAAGCTAATCTCTAGTAGTTATGTGTGGATACTTCCTTTTTCACAAAGGCTCCAATTGGCTCCCAAATATCTCTTTGCAGATTCCACGATAAGAATGTTAACAAACTGCTTCCTGAGGAATAACTTGTAACTCTGTGAGATGAATTCACAGATCACAAAGAAATTTCTCAGAAAGCTTCTCTCGTTTTTAACTGTTGATATTTCCTTTATCTGCATAGGCCTCAACGTGTTCCAAAGTACATTTCTAAGATTCTTCAAAGACAGTGCTAATAGCCTGCTCCATGAAATATAAGTGTGACTCAGAGAGATGAATTGACACAACAACCAGAAGTTTCTCACGAAGCTTCTTTGAAGTTTTCCTCCGAGGATATTTCCTTTGTCAACATAAGCTTCATAGCGCTGAGAAATATCCCTTTGTAGATTTCCAGAAAACTGTGTTAGCCAACTGATAATTGAAGAAAAACGTGTAACTCTGTAAGTTGCATTCACACATCGCAGTGCAGTTTCACAGAAGGCTTCTTTCCAGTTTCTGTCTGAGGATATATTGTTTCCCCCCACAGCCCTCAATGATCTCCCAAATATCACATTGCAGAATCCACCACAACGTGTTTGCAAACTGTTCCAAGAAGGGAAGGGTGGAACTCTGTGTGATGAAGTCACACATCCTAAAGCAATCTCTGAGAAAGCTATTCTCTAGTTGTTATGTGTGGATATTTCCTTTTTTACAATGGGCCCGAATTGCCTCCCAAATATCACTTTGCGCATTCAACGAAAAGAGTGTTAGCAAACTGCTTCCTGAGGAATGACTTGTAACTCTGTGAGATGAATTCAGAGTTCTCAAAGAAATTTCTCAGAAAGCTTCTTTCTAGTTTTTAACTGTTGATATTTCTTTTATCAGCTTAGGCCTCCATGCGTTTCAAAGTAACATTACTTAGGTTGTTCAAAGACAGTGCTAATGGCCTGCTCCATGAAATATAAGTGTAACTCTGAGAGATGAATTGAAACATCAACCAGAAGGTTCTTAGGAAACTTCTGTCTAGTTTTCCTCCGAGGTGATAACCTTTGTCACCATATGCTTTATAGCACTGAGAAATATCCCATTGCAGATTTCCAGAAAACTGTGTTAGCAAACTGATGACTGAAGGGAAACGTGTAACTCTTTGAGTTGCATTAACATATCACAGTGCTGTTTCACAGAAGGCTTCTTTCCAGTTTCTGTCTGAGGATATATCCTTTCTCCCAATAGCCCTATATGAGCTCCCAAATATCACATTGCAGAATGCATGACAACGGTGTTAGCAAACTGTTCCAAGAAGGGAAGGGTGGAACACTGTGTGATGAAGTCACACATCTAAAAGCAGTCTCTCAGAAAGCTATTCTCTAGTTTTTATATGTGGATACTTCCTTTTTCACAATGGGCCCGAAATGGCTCCCAAATATCACTTTGCCCATTCCACGAAAAGAGTGTTAGCAAGCTACTTCCTGAGGAATAAGTTGTAACTCTGTGAGATGAATTCACAGATGACCAAGAAATTTCTAAGAAAGCTTCTCTCTCGTTTTCAACTGTTGCTATTAAATTTATCTGCGTAGACCTCAATGCGTTCCAAAGTAAGATTTCTGAGATTCTTCTAAGACAGCGATAATGGCTTGCTCCATGAAATATAAGTGTAAGTCAGAGAGATGAATTCACACATCAACCAGAAGTTTCTTAGGCAGCTTCTTTCTAGTTTTCCTGCGAGGATATTTCCTTTGTCATCATAAGCTTCATAGAACTGAGAAATATCCCATTGCAGATTTCCAGAAAAGTGTGTTAGCAAACTGATGACTGTAGAAACGTGTAACTCTGTGAGTTGCATATACACGTCGCAGTGCAGTTTCACCGAAGGCTTCTTTCCAGTTTCTGTCTGAGGATACATCCTTTCTCCCCAGAGCCCTCAATGAGCTCCCCAATATCACATTGCAGAATCCACCACCACAGTGTTAGCAAAGTGTTCCAAGAAGGGAAAGGGTGGAACTCTGTGTGATGAAGTCACACGTCTAAAAGCAATCTCTCAGAAAGTTATTCTCCAGTTGTTATGTGTGGATACTTCCTTTTTCACAATGGGCCCCAATTTGCTCCCAAATATCACTTTACAGATTCCACGAAAAGAGTGTTAGCAAACTGCTTCCTGAGGAATAACTTGTAACACTGTGAGATGAATTCACAGATCACAAAGAAATTTCTCAGAAAGTTTCTCTCTCTTTTTTAAAAGTTGATATTTCCTTTATCAGCATAGGCCTCAATGCGTTCCAAAGTCCCATTTCTCAGATTCTTCAAAGACAGTGCTAATGTCCTGCTCCATGAGATATAAGTATAACTCTAAGAGAAGAATTCACACATCAACCAGAAGTTTCTTAGGAAGCTTCTTTCTAGTTTTGCTCCGACGATATTTCCTTAGTCACCAGAAGCTTCATAGCCCTGAGAAATATCCCATTGCAGATTTCCAGAAAACTGTGTTAGCAAACTGATGACAGAAGAGAAACGTATAACTCTGTGACTTTCATTCACACGTCGCAGTGTAGTTTCACAGAAGGCTTTTTACAATTTCTGTCTGAGGATATAACCTTTCTCCCCGTAGCCTTCAAGGAGCTCCCAAATATCAATTTGCAGAATCCACCACAACAGTGTTAGCAAAGTGTTCCAAGAAGGGAAGGGTGGAAGTCTGTGTGATGAAATCACACATCTAAAAGCAATCTCTCCGAAATCTATTCTCCAGTTGTTATGTGTGGATACTTCCCTTTTCACTATGGGCCCGAAATGGCTCCCAAATATCACTTTGAAGATTCCAAGAAAAGAGTGTTAGCAAACTGCTTCCTAAGGAATAACTTGTAACTCTGTGAGATGAATTCACAGATCACAAAGAAATTTCTCAGAAACTTTCTCTCTCCTTTTTAAAAGTTGATATTTCCTTTATCAGCGTAGGCCTCAAAGCGTTCCAAAGTCACATTTCCTAGATTCTTCAACGACAGGGCTAATCGCCTGCTGCATGATACATATGTGTAACTCTGAGAGATGAATTCACACATCAACCAGAAGTTTCTTAGGAAGCTTCTTTCTAGTTTTCCTCCGAGGATATTTCCTTTGTCACCACAAGCTTCATAGCGCTGAGAAATATCCCATTGCAGATTTCCAGAAAACTGTGTTAGCAAACTGATGACTGAGGACAAACATGCAACTCTGTGTGTTGCATTCACACATCGCAGTGCAGCTTCACAGAAACCTTCTTTACAGTTTCTGTCTGTGGATATATCCTTTCTCCCCATAGCCCTCAATGAGCTCCCAAATATCACATTGCAGAATCCACCACAATAGTGTTAGCAAACTGTTCCAAGAGGGAAGGTTGGAACTCTGTGTGATGAAGTCACACATCTAAAAGCAATCTCTCAGAAAGCTATTCTCTAGCTGTTACGTGTGGATATTTCCTTTTTCACAATGGGCCCGAATTGGCTCCCAGATATCACCTTGCAGATTCCTCGATAAGAGTGTTAGCAAACTGCTCCCTGAGGAATAACTTGTAAGTCTGTGAGATGAATTCACAGATCACAAAGAAATTTCTCAGAAAGCTTCTCTCTCGTTTTTAATTCTTGATATTTCCTTTATCAGCGTAGTCCTCCATGCGTTCCTAAGTAACATTTCTTAGGTTCTTCAAAGACAGTGCTAATGGCCTGCTCCATGAATTATAAGTGTAACTCAGAGAGATGAATTCACACATCAACCAGAAGTTTCTTAGGCAGCTTCATTCTAGTTTTCCTCCAGGGATACTTCCTTTGTCACCATAAGCTTCGTTGCACTGAGGAATATCCCATTGCAGATTTCCAAAAAACTGTGTTAGCAAACTGATGACTGAAGAGAAACTTGTAACTTTGTGAGTTGCATTAACAAATCGCAGTGCAGTTTCACAGAAGGCTTCTTTCCAGTTTCTGTCTGAGGATATATCATTTCTCCCCAGAGCCCTCAATGAGCTCTGAAATATCACATTGCAGAATCTACGAGAGCAGTGGTAGCAAACTGTTGCAAGAATGGACGGGTGGTACTCTGTTCGATGAAGTCAAACTTCTAAAGCAATCTCTCAGAAAGCTATTCTCTAGTTGTTATGTGTGGATAATTCCTTTTTCACAATGGGACCGATTTGGCACCCAAATATCACTTTTATCATTCCACGAAAAGAGCGTTTGCAAACTGCTTCCCGAGGAATAACTTGTAACTCTGTGAGATGAATTCACAGATCACAAAGAAATTTCTCAGAAAGCTTCTCACTCATTTTTCACTCTTGATATTTCCTTTATCAGCATAAGCCTCCATGCGTTCCAAAGTAACATTTCTTATATTCTTCAAAGACAGTGCTAATGGCCTGCTCCATGAAATATAAGTGTAACTCTGAGAGATGAATTCACACATCAACCAGAAGTTTCTTAGGAAGCTTCTTTCTTGTTTTCCTCCGAGGATATTTCCTTTGTCACCATAAGCTTCTTAGTGCTGAGAAATATCCCATTGCAGATTTCCAAAAAACTGTCTTAGCAAACTGATGACTGAAGTGTTACGTGTAACTCTGTGAGTTGCATTCACACATCACAGTGCAGTTTCACAGAAGGCTTCTTTCCAGTTTCTTTCTGAGGATATATCCTTTCTCCCCATAGCCCTCAATGAGCTCCCAAATATCTTGTAATACCGTGAGATGAATTCACTGATCACAAAGAAACTTCTCCGAACACTTCTCTCTTGTTTTTAACTGTTGATATTTCCTGTATCAGCGTAGGCCTCAATGCGTTCCAAAGTAACATTTCTTAGATTCTTAAAAGACAGTGCTAATGGCTTGCTCCATGAAATATAAGTGTAACTCTGAGAGATGAATTCTCACATCATCCAGAAGTTTCTTAGGAAGCTTCTTTCTAGTTTTCCTCTGCGGATATATCCTTTGTCACCATAAGCTTCATAGCACTGAGAAATATCCCATTGCAGATATCCAGAAAACTCTGTTAGCAAACTGATGAGTGAAGAGAAACGTGTATCTCGGTGAGTTGCATTCACACATCGCAGTGCAGTTTCACAGAAGGCTTCTTTCCAGTTTCTGTCTGAGGATATATCCTTTCTCAACATAGCCGTCAATGAGCTCCCAAATATCACATTGCAGAAACCACGACAACAGTGTTAGCACACTGTTCCAAAAAGGGAAGGGTGTATCTCAGTGTGATGATGTCACACATCTAAAAGCAATCTCTCAGAAAGCTATTCTCTAGTTGTTATGTGTGGATATTTCCTTTTTCAAAATGGGCCCGAATTGGCTCCCAAATATCACTTTGCCCATTCCACGAAAAGAGTGTTAGCAAACTGCTTCCTCAGGAATAACTTGTAACTCTGTGAGATGAATTCACAGATGGCAAAGAAATATCTCAGAAAGCTTCTCTCTCATTTTTAACTGTTGATATTTCCTTTATCAGCCTAGGCCTCAATGCTTTCCAAGGTAACATTTCTTAGATTCTTCAAAGACTGTGGTAATGGCCTGCTCCATGACATAAAAGTTTAACTGTGAGAGATGAATTCACACATCAACCAGAAGTTTCTTAGGAAGTTTCTTTCTAGTTTTCCCCCAACGATATTTCCTTTGTCAACATAAGCTTCATAGCGCTGTGAAATATCCCATTCCAGATTTTCAGAAAACTGTATTAGCAAACTGATGACTGAAGAAAAACATGTGACTCTGTGAGTTGCATTCACACATCACAGTGCAGTTTCAGAGAAGGCTTCTTTCCAGTTTTTGTCTGAGGATATATCCTTTCTCCCCGTAGCCGTCAATGAGCTCCAAAATATCACATTGCACAATCCACGACAACAGTGTTAGCAGACTGTTCCAAGAAGGGAAGGGTGGAACTCTGTGTGATGAAGTCACACATCTAAGAGCAATCTCTCAGAAAGCTATTCTCTTGTTGTTATGTGTGGATACTTCCTTTTTCACAATGGGTGCGAATTGGCTCCCAAAGATCACTTTGCTGATTCCACGAAAATAGTGATAGCAAACTGCTTCCTGAGCAATAACTTGTAACTCTGTGTGGTGAATTCACAGATCACAAAGAAATTTCTTAGAAAGCTTCTCTCTTATTTTTAACTGTTGATATTTCCCTTATCAGCATATGCCTCAATGCGTTCCAAAGTAACATTTCTTAGATTCTTCAGAGACAGTGCTAATGGCCTGCGCCATGAAACCTAAGTGTAACTATGAGATGAATTCACTCATCAACCAGAAGTTTCTGAGGAAGCTTCTTTCTAGTTTTCCTCCGAGGATATTTCCTGTGTCACCATAAGCTTCATAGCACTGAGAAATATCCCATTGCAGATTTCCAGAAAACTGTGTTAGCAAACTGATGACTGAAGAGAAACGTGTAACTCTGTGAGTTGCATTCATACATCGCAGTTCAATTTCACGCAGTGCGGTTTCTAGTTTCTGTCTGCGGATATATCCTTTCTCCCCTTAGCCCTCAAAGAGCTCCCATATATCACATTGCAGAAACCACGACAATAGTGTTAGCAAACTGTTTCAAGTAGGGAAGGGTGGAACTCTGTGTGATGAAGTCACACATCTAAAAGCAATCTCTCAGAAAGCTATTCTCTAGTTGTTATGTGTGGATACTTCCTTTTCACAATGGGCCCAAGTTGGCTCCCAAATATCAATTTGCCCATTCCATGAAAAGTGTGTTAGCAAACTGCTTCCTGAGGAAAAACTTGTAACTCTGTGAGTTGAATTCTCAAAACACGAGGAAAATTCCCAGAAAGTTTCTCTCTCGCTTTTAACTGTTGATATTTCCTTTAGCAGCGGAGACCTCAAAGGGTTCCAAAGTAACATTTCTTAGATTCTTCATGGACAGTGCTAATGTCCTGCTCCATGAAATATAAGTGAAACTCTGAGAGTTGAATTCACACATCAACAAGAAGTTTCTTAAGGAGCTTCTGTATAGTTTTCCTCCGAGGATATTACCTTTGTCACCATAAGCTTCATAGCGCTGAGAAATATCCCAATGCAGATTTCGAAAAAACTGTGTTAGGAAACAGATGACTGAAGAGAACCGTGTATCTGGGTGAGTTGCATTCACACATCGCAGTGTAGTTCCACAGAAGGCTTCTTTCCAGTTTCTGTCTGAGGATGTACACTTTCTCCCCATAGCCCTCAATGAGATCGCAAATATCACATTGCAGAATCCACGACAACAGTGTTAGCACTCTGTTCCAAGAAGGGAAAGGTGGAACTCTGTGTCATGAAGTCAAATATCTGAAAGCAATCTCTCAGAAAGCTATTCTCTAGTTGTTATGTGTGGATACTTCCTTTTTCACAGTGGGCCCGAAATGGCTCCCAAATATCACTTTGCGGATTTCATGAAAAGAGTGTTAGCAAACTGCTTCCTGAGGAATAACTTGTAACTCAGTGAGATGAATTCACAGATCACAAAGAAATTTCTCAGAAAGGTTCGCTCTCATTTTTAACTCTAGATATTTCCTTTATCAGCGTAGGCCTCAACACGTTCCAAAGTAACATTTCTTAGATTCTTCAAAGACAGTGTTAATGACCTGCTCCATGTAATGTATGTGTAACTCTGAGAGATGAATTCACACATCAACGAGAAGATTCTTAGGAAGCTTCTATCTAGTTTTCCTCCAAGGATATTTCCATTGTGACCATATGCTTCATAGCGCTGAGAAATATCCCATTGCAGATTTCCAGAAAACTGTGTTAGCAAACTGATGACTGGAGTGAAACGTGTAACTGTGTGAGTTGCATTCACACATCGCAGTGCAGTTTCTCGGAAGGCTTCTTTCCAGTTTCTGTCTGAGGATATAACCTTTCTCCCAATAGCCCTCAATGAGCTCCCAAATATCACATTGCAGAATCCACCACAACAGTTTTAGCCAACTGTTCCAAGAAGGGAAGTGTGGAAATCTGTGTGATGAAGTAACACATCTAAAAGCAATATCTCAGAAAGCTATTCTCTAGTTGTTATGTGTGGATACTTCCTTTTTCACAATGGGCAGAATTGGCTCCCAAAGATTACTTTGCCGATTCCACGAAAAGAGTGTTAACAAAGTGTTTCCTGAGGAATAACTTGTAACTCTGTGAGATCACAAAGAAATTTCTCAGAAAGCTTCTCTCTCATTTTTAACTCTTGATATTTCCTTTATCAGCGGAGGCTTCAATGCGTGCCAAAGTAACATTTCTTAGATTCTTCAAAGAGAGTGCTAATGGCCTGCTCCATGAAATATAAGTGTAACTCTGAGAGATGAATTCACACATCACCCAGAAGTTTCTTAGGAAGCTTCTGTCTAGTTTTACTCGGCGGTTATTTCCTTTGTCACCATAACCTACATAGCGCCTAGAAATATCCCATTGCAGATTTTAAGAAAACTGTGTTAGCGAACTCATGAGTGAAGAGAAACGTTTAATTCTATGAGTTGCATTCACACATCGCAGTGCAGTTTCACAGAAGTCTTCTTTCCAGATTTTGTCTGAGGATATATCCTTTCTCTCCATAGCCCTCAATGAGCTCCCAAATATCACATTGCAGAATCCACGACAACAGTGTTAGCAAACTGTTCCGAGAAGGGAAGGGTGGAACTCTGTGTGATGAAGTCACACATCTAAAAGCAATCTCTCAGAAAGCAATTCTCTAGTTGTTATGTGTGGATACGTGCTTTTTCACCATGGGCCCGAATTGGCTCCCAAAAATCACATTGCTGATTCCACGAAAAGAGGGTTAGCAGAGTCTTCCAGAGGAATAAGTTGTAACTCTGTGAGATAAATTCACTGACCACAAAGTAATTTCTCATATGGCTTCTCTCTCCTTTTTAACTCTTGATATTTCCTTTATCAGCGGAGGCATCAATGCATTCAAAAGTAACATTTCTTAGATTTTTCGAAGACAGTGCTAATGGCCTGCTCATGAAATATAAGTGTAACTTTGAGAGATGAATTCACACAACAACCAGGAGTTTCTTAGGAAGATTCTTTCTAGTTTTCCTCCGAGGATATTTCCTTTGTCACCAAAAGCTTTATAGCGCTGAGAAATATCCCATTGCAGATTTCCAGAAAACTGTGTTAGCAAACTGATGACTGAAAAGAAACGTGTAACCCTGTGAGTTGCATTCACACATCACAGTGAAGTTTCACAGAAGGCTTCTTTCCAGTTTCAGTCTGAGGATATATCCTTTCTCCTCATAGCCCTCAATGAGCTCCCAAATATCACATTGCAGAATCCACAATAACAGTGTTAGCAAACTGTTCCAAGAAGGGAAGGGTGGAACTCTGTGTGAGGAAGTCACACATCTAAAAGCAATCTCTCAGAAAGCTATTCTCTAGTTGTTATGTGTGGATACTTACTTTTTCACCATGGGCCCAAATTGGCTCCCAAGTATCACTTTGCAGATTCTACGAAAAGAATGTAAGCAAACTGCTTCCTGAGGAAAAACTTGTAACTCTGTGAGATGTATTCACAGATCACAAAGAAATTTCTCAGAAACCTTCTGTCTCGTTTTTAACTGTTGACATTTTCTTTATCAGCGTAGGCCTCAACGCGTTCCAAAGTAACATTGCTTAGATTCTTCAAAGACAGTGTTAATGGCCTGATCCATGAAATATAAGTGTAAATCTGAGAGATGAATTTAAATATCTACCAGACGTTTCTGAGGAAGCTTCTTACTAGTTTTCCTCCGAGGATATTTCCTTTGTCACCATAAGCTTCATAGCACTGAGGAATATCCCATTGCAGATTTCCAGAAAACTGTGTTAGCACACTGAGGACTGAAGAGAAACATGTATCTCTGCGAGTTGCATTCAAACATCGAGGTTGCCGTTTCACAGAAGGCTTCTTTCCAGTTTCAGTCTGAGGATATATCCTTTCTCCCCATAGCCCTCAATGAGCTCCCAAATATCCCATTGCAGAATCCACCACAACAGTGTTAGCAAATTGTTCCAAGAAGGGAAGGGTGGAACTCTGTGTGTTGAAGTCAGACATCTAAAAGCAATCTCTCAGAAAGCTATTCTCTAGTTGTTATGTGTGGATAGTTTCTTTTTTACAATGGACCCGAATTGGCTCCCAAAAATCAAATTGCCAATTCCACGAAAAGAGGGTTAACAAAGTGCTTCCAGAGGAATAAGTTGTAACACTGTGAGATGAATTCACAGACCACAAAGTAATTTCTCAGAATGCTTCTCTCTCTTTTTTAAGTGTTGGTATTTCCTTTATCAGCGTAGGCTTCAATGCGTTCTAAAGTAGCATCACTTAGGTTCTTCAAAGACAGGGCTAATGGCCTGCTCCATGAAATATAAGTGTAACTCTGAGAGATGAATTCACATATCAACCAGAAGTTTCTTAGGAAGCTTCTTTCTAGTTTTCCTCCGAGGATATTTCCTTTGTGACCATAAGCTTCATAGCGCTGAGAAATATCCCATTGCAGATTTACAGAAAACTGAGTTAGCAAACTGAGGACTGAAGAAAAACGTGTATCTCTGTGAGTTGCATTCAAACATCGCAGTGCAGTTTCACAGAAGCCTTCTTTCCAGTTTCTGTCTGAGGATATATCCTTTCTCCCCATAGCCCTCAATGAGCTCCCAAATATTACATGGCAGAATCCACCAGAACAGTGTTAGTAAACTGTTCCAAGAAGGGAAGGGTGGAACTCTGTGTAATGAAGTCACACATCTAAAAGAAATCTCTCAGAAAGCTATTCTCTAGTTGTTATGTGTGGATACGTACTTTTTCACAATGGGCCTGAATTGGCTCCCAAATATCACTTGGCGATTCCACTAAATAGTGATAGCAAACTGCTTCCTGAGTAATAACTTGTAACTCTGTGAGATGAATTCACAGATCACAAAGAAATTTCTCAGAAAGCTTCTCTCTCGTTTTTAACTGTTGATATTTCCTTTATTAGCGTAGGCCTCAACGCGTTCCAAAGTAACATTGCTTAGATTTCAAAGACAGTGCTAATGGCCTTCTGAATGAAATATAAGTGTAAGTCTGGGAGATCAATTCACACATCAACCAGAAGTTTCTTACCAACCTTCTTTCTAGTTTTCCACCGAGGATATTTCCTTTGTCACCATAGGTATCATAGCGCTGAGAAATATCCCATTGCAGATTTCCAGAAAACTGTGTTAGCAAACTGATGACTGAAGAGAAACGTGAAACTCTATGAGTTGCATTCAGACATCACAGTGCAGATTCACAGAAGGCTTCTTTCCAGTTTCTATCTGAGGATATATCCTTTCTGCACATAGTCCTCAAAGAGCTCCCAAATATCACATTGAAGAATCCACCACAACAGTGTTAGCAAACTGTTCCAAGACGGGAAGGGTGGAACTCTTTGTGACGAAGTCACACATCTAAAAGCAATCTCTCAGAAAGCTATTCTCTAGTTGTTATATGTGGATACTTTCTTTTTCACAGTTTGCCCGAATTGGCTCCCAAATATCACTTCGCAGATTCCACGAAAAGACTGTTACGAACCTGCATCCTGAGGAATAACTTGTAACTCAGCGAGATGATTTCACAGATAACAAAGTAATTTCTCAGAAAGCTTCTCTCTCATTTTAACTGTTGATATATCCTTTATCAGCGTAGGCCTCAATGCGTTGCAAAGTAACATTTCTTAGATTCTTCAAAGACAGTGCTAATGGCCTACTCCGTGAAATATAACTGTAACTCTGAGAGATGAATTCACACATCAACCAGAAGTTTCTTAGCAAGCTTCTTTCTAGTTTTCCTCCAAGGATATTTCCTTTGTCACCATAAGCTTCATAGTGCTGAGAAATATCCCACTGCAGATTTCCAGAAAACTGTGTTAGCAAACTCATGACAGAAGAGAAACGTGTAAGTCTGTAAGTGGCATGCACACATTGCAGTGCAGTTTCACAGAATGCTTCTTTCCAGTTTCATTCGGAGGATATATCCTTTCTCCTCATAGCCCTCAATGAGCTGCCAAATATCACATTGCAGAATCCACCACAACAGTGTTAGCAAACTGTTCCAAGAAGGGAAGGGTGGAACTCTGTGTGATGAAGTCACACATCTAAAAGCAATCTCCAGAAAGCTATTCTCTAGTTTTTATATGTGGATACTTCGTTTTTCACAATGGGCCAGAATTGGCTCCCAAAGATCACTTTGCCGATTCCACGAAAAGAGTGTTAGCAAACTGCTTCCTGAGGAATAACTTGTAACTCTGTGAGATGAATTCACAGATCACAAAGAAATTTCACAGAAAGCTTCTCTCTCGTTTTTAACTGTTGATTTTTCCTTTACCTCATAGGCCTCAACGCGTTACAAAGTAACATTTCTTAGGTTCTTCAAAGACAGTGCTACTGGCCTGCTCCATGAAATATAAGTGTAACTCTGAGAGATGAATTCAAACATCAACCAGAAGTTCCTTAGGAAGCTTCTTTCTAGTTTTCCCCCGAGGATATTTCCTTTGTCACCATAAGCTTCATAACGCTGGGAAATATCCCATTGCAGATTTCCAGAAAACTGTGTTAGTGAACCGATGACTGAAGAGAAACGTGTAGCTCTGTGGTTGCATTCATTCATCGCAGTGCAGTTTCACAGAAGGCTGCTTTCCAGTTTCTGTCTGAGGATATATCCTTTCTCCCCATAGCCCTCAATGAGCTCCCAAATATCACATTGCAGAATCCACAATAACAGTGTTAGCAAACTGTTCCAAGAAGGGAAGGGTGGAACTCTGTGTGATGAAGTCACACATCTAAAAGCAATCTCTCAGAAAGCTATTTTCTAGTTGTTATGTGTGGATACTTTCTTCTTCACAATGGGCCCGAATTGGCTCCCAAATATCACTTTGCCGATTCCACAAAAAGAGCGTTAGCACACTGCTTCCTGAGGAATAACTTGTAACACTGTGAGGTGAATTCACATATCACAAAGTTATTTCTCAGAAAGCTTCTCTCTCATTTTTAACTGTTGGTTTTTCCTTTACCTTGTAGGCCTCAACGCGTTCCAAAGTAACATTTCTTAGATTCTTCAAAGAGAGTGCTAATGGCCTGGTCCATGAAATATAAGTGTAACTCTGAGAGATGAATTCACACGTCAACCAGAAGTTTCTTAGGAAGCTTCTTTCTAGTTTTCCTCCGAGGATATTTCCTTTGTCACAGAAAGCTTCGTAGCGCTGAGAAATATACCATTGCAGATTTCCAGAAAACTGTGTTAGCAAACCGATGACTGAAGAGAAACGTGTAACTCTGTGAGTTGCATTCACACATCGCAGTGCAGTTTCACAGAAGCCTTCTTTCCAGTTTCAGTCTGAGGATATATCCTTTCTCCTCATAGCCCTCAATGAGCTCCCAATTATCTCATTGCAGAATCCACCACAACAGTGTTAGCAAGCTGTTCCAAGAAGGGAAGGGTGGAACTCTGTGTGATGAAGTCACACATCTAAAAGCAATCTGTCAGAAAGCTATTCTCTAGTTGTTATGTGTGGATACTTCCTTTTTCACAATGGGCCCAAATTGGCTCCCAAAGATCACTATGCCGATTCCACAAAAAGAGGGTTAGCAAAGTGTTTCCAGAGGAATAAGTTTTAACACTCTGAGATGAATTCACAGACCAGAAAGTAATTTCTCAGAAGGCTTCTCTCTCGTTTTTAACTCGTGATATTTCCTTTATCAGCGTAGGCCTCAATGCGTTCTAAGGTAATATCTCTTAGATTCTTCAAAGACAGTGCTAATGGCCTGCTCCATGAAATATAAGTGTAACTCTGAGAGATGAATTCACACGTCAACCAGAAGTTTCTTAGGAAGATTCTTTTTAGTTTTCCTCCTAGGATATTTCCTTTGTCACCATAAGCTTCATAGCGCTGAGAAATATCCCATTGCAGATTTCCAGAAAACTGTGTTAGCAAACTTAGGACTGAAGAGAAACGTGTATCTCTGTGAGTTGCATTCACACATCGCAGTGCAGTTTCACAGAAGGCTTCTTTTCCAGTTTCTGTCAGAGGATATATCCATTCTCCCCATAGCCCTAATGAGCTCACAAATATCACATTGCAGAATCCACCACAACAGTGTTAGCAAACTGTTCCAAGAAGGGAAGGGTGGAACTCTGTGTGAGGAAGTCACACATCAGAAAGCAATCTCTCACAAAGCTATTCTCTAGTTGTTATATGTGCATACTTCCTTTTTCACAATGGGCCGGGATTGGCTCCCACAGATCACTTTGCCGATTCCACGAAAAGAGTGGTAACAAACTGCTTCCTGAGGAGTAACTTGTAACTCTGTGAGATGAATTGATAGATCACAAAGAAATTTCACAGAAAGCTTCTCTCTCTTTTTTAACTGTTGATTTTTCCTTTACTTCGTAGGCCTTAACGCGTTCCAAAGTAACATTTCTTAGATTCTTCAAAGACAGTGCTAATATCCTGCTCAATGAAATATAAGTGTAACATTCAGAGATGAATTCACACATCAACCAGAAGTTTCTTAGGAAGCTTCTTTCTAGTTTTCCTCCGAGGATATTTCGTTTGTCACCGTAAGCTTCATAGCGCTGAGAAATATACCATTGCAGATTTCCAGAAAACTGTGATAGCAAAATGATGACTGAAAAGAAACGTGTAACTCTGTGAGTTGCATTCACACATCCCAGTGCTGTTTCATAGAATTCTTCTTTCCAGTTTCAGTCTGAGGATATATCCTTTCTCCTCATTGCCCTCAATGAGTTCCCAAGTATCAGATTGCAGAATCCACCACAACAGTGTTAGCAATATGTTCCAGGAAGGGAAGGGTGGAACTCTGTGTGATGAAGTCACACATCTGAAACCAATCTCTCAGAAAGCTATTCTCTAGTTGTTATGTGTGGATACTTCCTCTTTCACAATGGGCCCAAGTAGGCTACCAAATATCACTTTGCACATTCCAGGAAAAGAGTGTTAGCAAACTGCTTCCTGAGGAATAACTTGTAACTCTGTGAGATGAATTCACAGATCACAAAGAAATTTCTCAGAAAGCTTCTCTGTCGTTTTTAACTGTTGATATTTCCTTTATCAGTGTAGGCCACAACGCGATCCAATTAACATTGCTTAGATTCTTCAAAGACATTGCTAATGGCCTTCTCCATGAAATATAAGAGTAACTCTGAGAGATGAATTCACACATCAACCAGAAGTTTCTTAGGAAGCTTCTTTCTAGTTTCCCTCCGAAGATATTTCCTTTGTCACCAGGAGCTTCAAAGTGCTGAGAAATATCCCATTGCAGATTTCCAGAAAACTGTGTTAGCAAACTGATGACTGAAGAGAAACGTGTAATTCGGTGAGTTGCATTCTCACATCACATTGCAGTTTCAGAGAAGGCTTTTTTCCAGTTTCTGTCGGAGGATATACCCTTTCTCCCCATAGACCCCAAGGAGCTCCCAAATATCACATTGCAGAATCCACCACAACAGTGTTAGCAAACTGTTCCAAGAAGGGAAGTGTGGAACTCTGTGTGATAAATTCACACATCCAAAAGCAATCTCTCAGAACGCTATTCTCTTGTTGTTATGTGTGGATACTTCCTTTTTCACAATGCGCCCGAATTGGCTCCCAAATATCACTTTGCCGTTTCCAGGAAAAGTGTGTTAGTATACTGCTACCTGAGGAATAACTTGTAACTCTGTGAGATGAATTCACAGATCAAAAGGAAATTTCTCAGAGAGTTTCTTTCTCGTTTTTAACTGCTGATATTTCCTTTATCAGCGTAGGCCTCAATGCCTTCCAAAGTAACATTTCTTGGATTCTTCAAAGACAGTGCTAATTGCCTGCTCCATGAAATATAAGTGTATCTCTGAGTGATGATTTCACACATCAACCACCAGTTTCTTAGGAAGCTTCTTTCTAGTTTTCCTCCGAGGATATTTCGTTTGTCACAATTAGCTTCAAAGCGCTGAGAAATATCCCATTGCAGATTTTCAGAAAACTGTGATAGCAAACTGATGACTGAAGAGTAACTTGTATCTCTGTGAATTGCATTCACACATCGCAGTGCAGTTCCAAAGAATGCTTCCTTCCAATTTCTGTCTGAGGATATATCCTTTCTCCCCATTGCCCTCAATGAGCTCCCAAATATCACATTGCAGAATAAACGACAACAGTGATAGCAAACTGTTCCAAGAAGGAAAGGGTGGAACTCTGTGTGATAAAGTCACACAACTAAAAGCAATCTCTCAGAAAGCTATTCTGCAGTTGTTATGTGTGGATGCTTCCTTTTTCACCATGGTCCCGATTTGGCTCCCAAATATCACTTTGCCCATCCCATGAAAAGAGTGTTGGCAAACTGCTTCCTGAGGAATAACTTGTAACTGTGTGAGATGAATTCACAGATCACAAAGAAATTTCTCAGAAAGCTTCTCTCTCGTTTTTAAATCTTGATATTTCCTTTAACATCATAGGCCTCAATGCGTTCCAAAGTAACATTTCTTTGATACTTCAAGGAGAGTGCTGATGGCCTGCTCCATGAAATATAAGTGTAACTCTGAGAGATTAATTCACACATCATCCAGAAGTTTCTTGGGAAGCTTCTTTCTAGTTTTCCTTCAAGGATATTTCCTTTGTCAACATAAGCTTCATAGCACTGAGAAATATCCCATTGCAGATTTTCAGAAAACGATGTTAGCAAACTGATGACTGAAGAGAAACGTGCAACTCTGTGAGTTGCATTCACATATCGCTGTGCAGTTCCACAGAATGTTTCCTTCCAGTTTCTGTCTGAGGATATATCCTTTCTCCCCATAGTCCTCAATGAGCTCCGATACATCATATTGCAGAATCCAACACAACCTGTTAGCAAACGGTTCCAAGAAGGGAAGGGTGGAACTCTGTGTGATGAAGTCACACATCTAAAAGCAATCTCTCAGAAAGCATTTCTCAAACTGTTAAGTGTGGATACTTCCTTTTTCACATTGGGCCTGAATTGGCTCCCAAAGATCACTTTGCCAATTCCACGAAAACAGTGTTAGCAAACTGCTTCCTGAGGAATAACTTGTACCTCTGTGAGATGAATTCCCAGATCACAAAGAAATTTCACAGAAAGCTTATCTCTCGTTTTTAACTGTTGATTTTTCCTTTACTTCGTAGGCCTCAATGCGTTCCAAAGCAACATTTCTTAGATTCTTCAAAGAGAGTCCTTATGGCCTGCTCCAGGAAATATAAGTGTAACTCAGAGAGATGAATTCACACATCAAACAGAAGTTTCTTAGGAAGCTTCTTTCTAGTTTTCCTCCGAGGATATTTCCTTTGTCACCTTAAGCTTCATAGTGCTGGGAAATATCCCATTGTACATTTCCAGAAAACTGTGTTAGCAAACTGATGACTGAAAAGAAACGTGTAACTCTGTGATTTGCATTCACACATCGCAGTGCAGTTTCACAGAAGGCTTCTTTCCATTTGTAGTCTGAAGATATATCCTCTCTCCTCCTAGCCCTCAATGAGTTCCCAAGTATCACATTGAAGAATCCACCACAACAGTGTTAGCAAACTGTTCCAAGAAGGGAAGGGTGGAACTCTTTGTGATGAATTCACACATCAGAATGCAATCTCTCAGAAAGCTATTCTCTAGTTGTTATGTGTGGATACTTCCTTTTTCACAATGGGCCTGAATTGGCTACGAAATATCACTTTGCACGTTCCACGAAAAGAGTGTTAGCAAACTCCTTCCTGAGGAATAACTTGTAACTCTGTGAGATGAATTCACAGATCACAAAGAAATTTCTCAGAAAGCTTCTCTCTCGTTTTTAACTGTAGATATTTCCTTTATCTGCATAGGCCTCAATACGTTGCAAAGTAACATTTCTTAGATTCTTCAAAGACAGTGCTAATGGCCTGCTCCATGAAATATCAGCGTAACTCTGTGAGATGAATTCTCACGTCAACCAGAAGTTTCTTAGGAAGAATCTTTCTAGATTTCTTCCGAAGATATTTCCTTTGTCACCATAAGCTTCATAGCGCTGAAAAATATCCCATTGCAGTTTTCCAGAAAACTGTGTTAGCAAACTGATGACTGAAGAGAAACGTGTAACTCTGTGAGTTGAATTCACACATCACCGTGCAGTTTCACAGAAGGCTTCTTTCCAGTTTCTGTCTGAGGATATATCCTTTCTCCCCGTAGCCCTCAATGAGCTCCCAAATATCACATTGCAGAATCCACCACAACAGTGTTAGCAAACTGTTCCAAGAAGGGAAGGTTGGAACTCTTTGTGATGAAGTCACACATCTAAGAGCAATCTCTCAGAAAGATTTTCTCTATTTGTAATGTGTGGATACTTCCTTTTTCACAATGGGCCCGAATTGGCTCCCAAATATCTTTTTCCCATTCCACTAAAAGAGTGTTAGCAAAATGCTTCCTGAGGAATAACTTGTAACTCTGTGAGATGAATTCACAGATCACAAAGAAATTTCTCAGAAAGCTTTTCTCTCGTTTTTAACTGTTGATATTTCCTTTATCAGCGTAGGCCTCAATGCGTTCCAAAGTAACATTTCTTAGATTCTTCAAAGACAGTGCTAATGGCCTGAACCATGAAATGTAAGTGTAACTCTGAGAGGTGAATTCACACATCAACCAGATGTTTCCTAGGAAGCTTATCTCTATTTTTCCTCCTAAGATATTTCCTTTGTCACCTTAAGCTTCATAGCGCTGAGAAATATCCCATTGCAGATTTCCAGAAAACTGTGTTAGCAAACTGATGACCGAAGAGAAACGGGTAACTCTGTGAGTTGCATTTACACATCGCAGTGCAGGTTCACAGAAGGCTTCTTTCCAGCTTCTGTCTGAGGATATATCCTTTCTCCCCATAACCCTCAATGAGCTCCCAAATATCACATTGCAGAATCCACCACAACAGTGTTGGCAAACGGTTCCAAGAATGGAAGGGTGGAACTCTGTGTGATGAAGTCACACATCTAAAAGAAATCTCTCAGAAAGCTATTCTCCTGTTGTTATGTGTGGATACTTCCTTTTTCACAATGTGCCCCAATTGGCTCCCAAATATCACTTTGTAGATTCCACGAAAAGAGTGTTAGCAAACTGCTTCCTAAGGAATAACTTGATACCCTGTGAGATGAATTCACGGATCACAAAGAAATTTCTCAGAAGGCTTCTCTCTCTTTTTTAAAAGTTGATATTTCCTTTATCAGCGTAGGCCTCAATGCGTTCCAAAGTCACATTTCTTAGATTCTTCAACGAAAGTGCTAATGGCCTGTTCCATGAAACATTTGTGTAACTCTGAGAGATGAATTCACACGTCAATCAGAAGTTTCCTAGGAAGCTTCTTTCTAGTTTTCCTCTGAGGATATTTCCTTTGTCACCATAAGCTTCATAGCCCTGAGAAATATCCCATTGCAGATTTCCAGAAAACTGTGTTAGCAAACTGATGACTGAAGAGAAACGTGCAATTCGATGTGTTTCATTCACACATCGCAGTGCAGTTTCACAGAAGGCTTCTTTCCAGTTTCTCTCTGAGGATATATCCTTTCTCCCCGTAGCCCTCAATGAGCTTCCAAATATCATATTGCAGAATCCACGACAACAGTGTTAGCAAACTGTTGCAAGAAGGGAAGGGTGGAACTCTGTGTGATGAAGTCACACATCTAAAAGCAATCTCTCAGGAAGCTATTCTCTAGTTGTTTGTGTGGATACTACTTTTTCACAATGGGCACGAAATGGCTCCTAAATTTCACGTTGCCGATTCCACGAAAAGAGTGTTAGCAAACTGCTTCCCGAGGAATAACTTGTAACTGTGTGAGATGAATTCACAGATCACAAAGAAATTTCTCAGGAAACTTCTCTCTCGTTTTTGTTTGTTTTTTTGTTTTTTTGTTTTTTATTTTTTGAGACGGAGTCTTGCTCTGCGGCCCGCGGTGGAACGCGGTGCCCGGATCTCAGCTCACTGCAAGCTCCGCCTCCCGGGTTTACGCCATTCTCCTGCCTCAGCCTCCCAAGTAGCTGGGACTACAGGTGCCCGCCACCTTTCCCGGCTAAATTTTTTTTGTATTATTAGTAGAGACGTGGTTTCACAGTGTTAACCAGCATGGTCTCGGTCTCCTGACCTCGTGATCCGCGCGTCTCGGCCTCCCAAAGTGCTGTGATTACAGGGTTGAGCCACCGCGCCCGCCCTGCTCTCTCGTTTTTAACTGTTGATATTTCCTTTATCAGCGTAGGCCTCAATGCGTTCCAAAGTAACATTTCTTAGATTCTTCAAAGACAGTGCCAATGGCCTGATACATGAAATATAAGTGTAATTCAGAGAGATGAATTCACACATCAACCAGTAGTTTCTTGGGAAGCTTCTTTCAAGTTTTCCTCCGGGGGTATTTTCTTTGTCACCATAAGCTCATAGCACTGAGAAATATCCCATTGCAGATTTCCAGAAAACTGTGTTAGCAAACTGACGACTGAAGAGAAATGTGTAACTCTGTGAGTTGCTTTCACACATCGCAGTGCAGATTCACACGACAACAGTTTTAGAAAACTGTTCCAAGAAGGGAAGGGTGGAACTCTGTGTGATGAAGTCACAAATCCAAAAGCAATCTCTCAGATACCTATTCTCTAGATGTTATCTGTGGATACTTCCTTTTTCACAAGGGGCCCGAATTGGCTCCCAAATATCACTTTGCCGATTCCACCAAAGGAGTGTTAGCAAACTGCTTACTGAGGAATAACTTGTAACTGTGTGAGATGACTTCACAGATCATATAGAAATTTCTCAGAAACCTTCTCTCTCTTTTTAAATCTTGATATTTCCTTTATCAGCGTAGGCCTCAATGCCTTCCAAAGTAACATTTCTTAGATTCTTCAAAGACTGTGCTAATGGCCTGCTCCATGAAATATAAGTGTAACTCTGAGAGATGAATTCACACATCAACCAGAACTTTCTTAGGAAACTTCTTTCTAGTTTTCCTCAGAGGATGTTTCCTTTGTCACGATAAGCTTCATAGCGCTGAGAAATATCCCATTGCAGATTTCCAGAAAACTGTGTTAGCACACTGATGACTCAAGAGAAACGTGTAACTCGGTGAGTTGCATTCACACATCGCAGTGCAGTTTCACAGAAGGCTTCTTTGATTTTCTCTATGAGGATATATCCTTTCACCCATAGCCCTCAATGAGCTCCAAATATCACATTGAAGAATCCATGACAACTGTGTAAGCAAAATATTCCAAGAAGGGAAGGGTGGAACTCTGTGTGATGAAGTCACACGTCTAAAAGCAATCTCTCCAAAAGCTATTCTCTGGTTGTTATGTGTGGATAATTCCCTTTTCACAATGGGCCCGAATTGGTTCCCAAATATCACTTTGCCGATCCACGAAATGAGTGTTAGCAAACTGCTTTCTGAGGAATAACTTGTAACTGTGTGAGACGAATTCACAAATCAAAAAGAAATTTCTCAGAAAGCTTCTCTCTCATTTTTAACTGTTGATATTTCCTTTATCAGCCTAGGCCTGAACGTGTTCCAAATAACAATTCGTAGATTCCTCAAAGACAGTGCTAATGGCCTGCTCCATGAAATATACCTGTAACTCTGAGAGGTGAATTCACACATCAAACAGAAGTTTCTTAAGAAGCTTCTTTCAAGTTTTCCTCCGAGGATATTTCCTTTATCACCATAAGCTTCATAGCGCTGAGAAATATCCCTTTTCAGATTTCCAGAAAACTGTGTTAGCAAACTGATGACTGAAGAGAAACGTGTATCTCTGTGAGTTGCATTCACACATCGCAGTGCAGTTTCACAGAAGGCTTCTTTACAGTTTCTGTATAAGGATATATCCTTTCCCCCCATAGCCCTCAATGAGCTCCCAAATATCACATTGCAGAATCCACGACAACAGTGTCAGCAAACTGTTCCTAGAAGGGAAGGGTGGAACTCTGTGTGATGAAGTCACACATCTAAAAGCAATCTCTCAGAAAGCTATTCTCTAGTTTTTATGTGTAGATACTTCCTTTTTCACGATGGACCCGAATTGGCACCCAAATATCACTTTTCTGATTCCACTAAAAGAGTGTTAGCAAACTGCTCCTAGAGGAATAACTTGGAACTCTGTGAGATGAATTCACAGATCACAAAGAAATTTCTGAGAAAGCTTCTGTTTCGTTTTTAACTGTTGATATTTCCATTATCAGCCTAGGCCTGAATGCGTTACGAATAACATTTCGTAGATTCTTCAAAAACAGTGCTAATGGTCTGCTCCATGAAATATACCTGAAACTCTGAGAGATGAATTCACACATCAACCAGAATTTTCTTAAGAAGCTTCTTTCAAGTTTTCCTCCGAGGATATTTCCTTTGTCACAATAAGCCTCATAGCGCTGAGAAATATCCCTTTGCAGATTTCCAGAAAACTGTGTTAGCAAACTGATGAGTGAAGAGAAACGTGTATCTCTGTGAGTTGCATTCACACATCGCAGTGCAGTTTCACAGAAGGCTTCATTCCAGTTTCTGTCAGGGGATATATCCTTTCTCCCCATTGCCCTCAAAGAGCTCCCATATATTACATTGCAGAATCCTCCACAACAGTGTAAGCTAACTGTTCCAATAAGGGAAGGGTGGAACTCTGTGTGATGAAATCACACAAACAAAAGCAATCTCTAAGAAAGCTATTCTCCACTTGTTATGTGTGGATACTTCTTTTTTAACAATGGGCCCAAATTGGCTCCCAAATATCACTTTGCCGATTCCACGAAAAGAGTGCAAGCAAACTCCTTCCTGAGGAATAACTTGTAACTGTGTGAGATGAATTCAGAGATCACAAAGGTATTTCTCAACAAGCTTTCCTCTCGTTTTTAACTGTTGATATTTCCTTTATCAGTGGAGGCCTCAATGCGTTCAAAAGTAATGTTTCTTAGATTCTTCAAAGACAGTGCTAATGGCCTGCTCCATCAAATATAAGTGTAACTCTGAGAGATGAATTCACACATCAACGAGAAAGTTCTTAGGAAGCTTCTTTCTAGCTTTCCTCGGAGGATATTTCCTTTGTCACGATAAGCTTCATAGCGCTGAGAAATATCCCATTGCAGATTTCCAGAAAACTGTGTTAGCACACTGATGACCCAAGAAAAACGTGTAACTCGGTGAGTTGGATTCACACATCGCAGTGGAGTTTCACAGAAGGCTTCTTTCCATTTTCTGTATGAGGATATATCCTTTCCCCCCATAGCCCTCAATGAGCTCCCAAATATCACATTGAAGAATCCACGACAACTGTGTAAGCAAAATATTCCAAGAAGGGAAGAATGGAACTCTGTGTGATGAAGTCACACGTCTAAAAGCAATCTCTCCAAAAGCTATTCTCTGTTTGTTATGTGTGGATAATTCCCTTTTCACAATGGGCCCGAATTGGTTCCCAAATATCACTTTGCCGATTTCACGAAAAGAGTGTTAGCAAACTGCTTCCTGAGGAATAACTTGTAATTCTGTGAGGTGAATTCCTAGATCATTAAGAAATTTCTCAGAAAGCTTCTCTCTCGTTTTTAACTATTGATATTTCCTTTATCACGGTAGGCCTCAATGTGTTCCAAAGTAACATTTCTTAGATTCTTCAAAGATAGTGCTAATGGACTGCCCCAAGAAATATAACTGAAACTCTGGGAGATGAATTCACACATCAAGAAGAAGTTTCTTAGGAAGCTTCGTTCTAGTTTTCCTTCGAGGACATTTCCTTTGTCACCATAAGCTTCGTAGCGATGAGAAATATCCCATTGCAGATTTCCAGAAAACTGTGTTAGCGAACTGATGATTGAAGAGAAACGTGTAACTCTGGGAGTTGTATTCACACATCGCAGTGCAGTTTCACCGAAGGCTTCTTTCCAGTTTCTGTCTGAGGATTTATCCTTTCTCCCCATAGCCCTCAATGAGCTCCCAAATATCACATTGCAGAATCAACCACAACAGTGTTAGCGAACTGTTCCAAGAAGGGAAGGGTGGAACTCTGTGTGATGAAGTCACACATCTAAAAGCAATATCTCAGAAAGCTATTCTCTAGTTGTTATGTGTGGATAATTCCTTTTTCACAATGGGCCCGAAATGGCTCCCAAAGATCACTTTGACGATTTCACTAAAAGAGTGTTAGCAAACTGCTTCATGAGGAATAACTTGTAACTGTGTGAGATGAATTCACAGATCACAAAGAAATTTCTCAGAAACCTTCTGTCTCGTTTTTCACTGTTGATATTTCCTTTATCAGTGTAGGCCTCAACGCATTCCAAAGTAACATTTCTTAGATTCTTCAAAGACAGTGCTAATGGCCCTCTCCATGAAATATAACTGTAACTCTGAGAGATGAATTCACACATCAACCAGAGTTTTCTTTGGAAGCTTCTTTCTAGTTTTCCTCCGAGGATATTTCCTTTGTCACCATGAGCTTCATAGCGCTTAGAGGTATCCCATTGCAGATTTCCAGAAAACTGTGTTAGCAAACTGATGACTGAAGAGAAACGTGTATCTCTGTGAGTTGCATTCACCCATCGCAGTGCAGTTTCACAGAAGACTTCTTTCCAGTTTCTGTCTGAGGATATATCCTTTCTCAACATAGCCCTCAATTACCTCTAAAATATCACATTGCAGAATCCACCACAACAGTGTTAGTAAACTGTTCCAAAATGGAAGTTTGGAATTCGGTGTGATGAAGTCACACATCTAAAAGTAATCTCTCAGAAAGCTATTTTCTAGTTGTTATGTGTGGATACTTCCTTTTTCACAATGGGCCCGAATTGGCTCCCAAATATCACTTGGCCCGTTCCATGAAAAGAGTGTTACCAAACTGCTTCCTGAGGAATAACTTGTAACTCTGTGAGATGAATTCACAGATCACAAAGAAACTTCTCAGTAAGCTTCTCTCTGGTTTCTAACTGTTGATATTTCCTTTATCAGCGTAGGAAAGCATTAACATTTCTTAGATTCTTTAAAGACAGTGCTAATGACCTGCTCCATGAAATATAACTGTAACTCAGATATGAATTCACAAATCAACCAGAAGTTTCTTAGGAAGTTTCTTTCTAGTTTTCCTCCGAGGATATTTCTTTTGTGACCATAAGCTTCATAGCGCTAAGAAATATCCCATTGCAGATTTCCAGAAAACTGTGTTAGCAAACTGATGACTGAATAGAAACGTGTATCTCTGTGAGTTGTATTCACACATCGCAGTGCAGTTTCACAGAATTCTTCTTTCCAGTTTCGGTCTGAGGATATGTCCTTTTTCCCCACTGCCCTCACTGGGATCCCAAATATCACATTGCAGATCCACCAAAAGAGTGTTAGCAAACTGTTCCAAGAAGGAAAGGGTGGAATCTGTGTGATGAAGTCACACATCTAAAAGAAAACTCTCAGAAAGCTATTCCCTAGTTGTTATGTGTGGATAATTCCTTTTTCACAATGGGCCCGAATTGGCTCCCAAATATCACTTTGCCGATTCCACGAAAAGAGTGTTAGCAAACTGCTTCCCTAGGAATAACTTGTAACTCTTTGAGGCGAATTCACAGATCACAAAGAAATTTCTGAGAAAGCTTCTCTCTCGTTTTTAACTGTTGATATTTCCTATACAAGCGTAGGCCTCAATGCATTCCAAATTAACATTTCTTAGATTCTTCAAAGACAGTGCTAATGGCATACTCCATGAAATAAAAGTGTAACTCAGAGAGATGAACTCACACATCAACTAGAAGTTTCTTAGCAAGTTTCTCTCTAGTTTTCCTCTGAGGATATTTCCTTTGTCCCCATAAGCTTCATAGCGTTGAGAAATATCCCATTGCAGATTTACAGAAAAGTGTGTTAGCAAACTGATGACTGAAGAGAAACGTGTAACTGTGTGAGTTGCATTCACACATCGCAGTGCAGTTTCACAGAAGGCTTCTTTCCACTTTCTGTCCGAGGGTATATCCTTTCTCCGCATAGCCCTCAATGGGATCCCAAATATCACATTGCCGAATCCACCACAACAGTGTTAGCAAACTGTTCCAAGAAGGGAAGGGTGGAACTCTGTGTAATGAACTCACACATCTAAAAGCAATGTCTCAGAAATCTATTCTCTATTTGTTATGTGTGGATAATTCCTATTTCACAATGGGCCCGAATTGGCTCCCAAATATCACATTGCCCATTCCACGAAAAGAGTGTTAGCAAACTGCTTCATGAGATATAACTTGTAACACTGTGAGATGAATTCACAGATCACAAAGAAATTTCTCAGAAAGCTTCTCTCTCGTTTTTAACTGTTGATATTTCCTTTATCAGCGTAGGCCTCCATGCTTTCCAGAGTAACATTTCATAGATTCTTCAAAGACAGTGCTAATGGCCTGCTCCATGAAATATAAGTGTAGCTCTGAGAGATGAATTCACACATCAAACAAAAGTTTCTTAGGAAGTTTTTTTCTAGTTTTCCTCCGAGGATATTTCCTTTGTCATGATAAGCTTCATAGCGCTGAGAAATATCCCTTTGCAGATTTCCAGAAAACTGTGTTAGCAAACTGATGAATGAAGAGAAACCTGTAACTCTTTGACTTGCATTCACACATCGCAGTGCAATTTCACAGAGGGTTTCTTTCCAGTTTCTGTCTGAGGATATATCTTTTTATCCCTTTGCAGTTTTCCAGAAAACTGTGTTAGCAAACTAATGACTGAACAGAAACGTGCAACTCTGTGAGTTGCATTCACACATTGCAGTGCTGTTTCCCAGAAGGCTTCTTTCCAGTTTCTGTCGGAGGATATATCCTTTATCCCCAGCCCTCAGTGAACTCACAATTATCACATTGCAGTATCCACGATAACAGTGTTAGCAATCTGTTCCAATTAGAGAAGGGTGGAACTCTGTGTGATGAATTCACACATCTTAAAGCATTTTCTCAGAAAGCTATTCTCTAGTTGTTATGTGTGGATACTTCCTTTTTCACAATGGGCCCGAATTGGCTCCCAAATATCACTTTGCAGATTCCACGAAAACAGTGTTAGCAAACTGCTTGCTGCGGAGTAACTTGTAACACTGTGAGATTAAATCACAGGTCATGAAGAAATTTCTCAGAAAGCTTCTCTCTCGTTATTAACTGTTGATATTTCCTTTATCACGGTAGGCCTCAAAGCATTAGAAAGTAACATTTCTTAGATTTTTCAAAGAGAGTGCTAATGGCCTGCTCCATGAAATATAAGTGAAACTATGAGAGATGAATTCACACATCAACCTGAAGTTTCGTAGGAAGCTTCTCTCTAGCTTTCCTCCGAGGGTATTTCCTTTGTCACCATAAGCTTCATAGCCCTGAGAAATATCCCACTGCAGATTTCCAGAAAACTGTGTTAGCAAACTGATGACTGAAGAGAAACGTGTAAATCTGTGAGTTGCATTCACACATCGCATTGCAGTTTCTCCGAACGCTTTTTCCAGTTTCTGTCTGACGATATATCCTTTCTCCCCATAGCCCCCAAAGAGCTCCAAATATCACATTGCCAAATCCATGACAAAAGTGTTAGCAAACTATTCCAAGAAGGGAAGGTTGGAATGCTGTGTGATGAAGTCACCCATCTAAAAGCAATCTCTCAGAAAGCTATTTTCTACATGTTATGTGTGGATACTTCCTTTATCACAATGGGCCCGAATTGGATCCCAAATATCAGTTTGCCGATTCCACGAAAAGAGTGTTAGCAAACTGCTTCCTGAGGAATAACTTGTAACTCTGTGAGATGAATTCCCAGATCACAAAGAAATTTCTCAGAAAGCTTCTCTCTCTTTTTTAACTGTTGATATTTCCTTTATCAGCGTAGGCCTCCATGCGTTCTAAAGTAACATTTCTTAGATTCTTCAAAGACACTGCTAATGGCTTGCTCCATTATACATAAGTGTAACTCTGAGAGATGAATTCACACTTCAACCAGAAGTTTCTTAGGAAGCTTCTTTCTGGTTTTCCTACGAGGATATTTCCTTTGTCACCATAAGCTTCATAGCGCTTACAAATATTACATTGCAGATTTCCAGAAAACCGTGTTAGCAAACTGATGACTGAAGAGAAATGTGTAACTCTGTGAGTTGCATTCACACATCGCAGGGCTGTTTCACAAAAGGCTTGTTTCCAGTTTCTGTCTGAGGATATATCCTTTCTCCCTATTGCCCCCAATGAGCTCCAAATATCACATTGCCGAATCCACGACAACAGTGTTAGCAAACTGTTCCATGAAGCGAAGGGTGGAATTCTGTGTGATGTAGTCAAACATCTAAAAGTAATCTCTCAGAAAGCTATTCTCTATCTGTTATGTGTGGATACTTCCTTTTTCACAATGGGCCCAAATTGGCTCCCAAATATCACTTTGCCGATTCCATGAAAAGAATGTTAGCAAATTGCTTCCTGAGGAATAACTTGTAACTCTGAGGGATGAATTCACAGATCCCAAAGAAAATTCTCAGAAAGCTTATCTGTCGTTTTTAACTGTTGATATTTCCTTCTCAACATAGGCCTCAATGCTTTCCTTGGTGATATTTCTTAGATTCTTCAAAGACAGTGCTAATGGCCTGCTCCATGAAATGTAAATGTAACTCTGAGAGGTGAATTCACACATCAACCAGAAGTTTCGTAGGAAGCTTCTGTCTAGTTTTCCTCCGAGGATATTTCCTTTGTCACCATAAGCTACATAGCGCTGAGAAATATCCCATTGCAGATTTCCAGAAAACTGTGTTAGCAAACTGATGACTGAAGAGAAACGTGTAACTCTGTGAGTTGCATTCACACTTCACAGTGCAGTTTCACAGACGGCTTCTTTCCAGTTTCTGTCAGAGGATATATCGTTTCTACCCATAGCCCTCAATGACCTCCCAAATATCACATTGCAGAATCCACGACAACAGTGTAAGCAAACTGTTCCAAGATGGGAATGGTGGAACTCTGTGTGGTGAAGTCACACATCTAAAAGCAATGTCTGAGAAAGCTATTCTCTAGTTGTTATGTGTGTAAACTTCCCTTTTCACAATGGGCCCTAATTGGCTCCCAAAGTTCACATTGCCGATTCCACGAAAAGAGTGTCAGCAAACTGCTTCCTGAGGAATAACTTGTAACTCTGTGAGAAGAATTCACAGATCACAAAGAAATTTCTCAGAAAGCTTCTCTCTCGTTTTTAACTCTTGATATTTCCTTTATCAGCGTAGGCCTCAATGCGTTCCAAAGTAACATTTCTTAGATTCTTCAAAGACAGTGCTAATGGCCTGCTCCATGAAATATAAGTGTAACTCTGAGTGATGAATTCACACATCAACCAGAAGATTCTTAGGAAGCATCTTTCTAGTTTTCCTCTGAGGATATTTCCTTTCTCACAATTAACTTCATAGCGCTGAGAAATATCCCATTGCAGATTTCCAGAAAACTGTGTTAGTAAACTGATGACGAAAGAGAAACGTGTAACTCTGTGAGTTGCATTCACACATCATAGTGCAGTTTCACAGAAGGCTTCTTTACAGTTTCTGTCTGAGGATATATCGTTTCTACCCGTAGCCCTCAATGGTCTCCCAAATATTACATTGCAGAATCCACGACAACACTGTTAGCAAACTGTTCCAAGAAGGGAAGGGTGTAACTCTGTGTGATGAAGTCACACATCTGAAAGCAATCTCTCAGAAAGCTATTCTCTAGTTGTTATGTGTGGATACTTCCTTTTTCACAATGGGCCCGAATTGGCACCCAAATATCACTTTGACGATTCCAAGAAACGAGTGTTAGCCAACTGCTTCCTGAGGAATAACTTGTAACTCGGTGAGATGAATACTCAGATCAGAGAGAAATTTCTCAGAAAGCTTCTCTCTCATTTTTAACTCTTGATATTTCCTTTATCAGAGTAGGCCTCAACGCGTTTCTAACTAACATTTCTTAGATTCTTCAAAGACAGTGCTAATGGCCTGAGACATGAAATATAAGTGTATCTCCAAGAGATGAATTCACACATCAACCAGAATTTTCTTAAGAAGCTTCTTTCTAGTTTTCCTCCGAGGATATTTCCTTTGTGACCATATTCTTCATAGCGCTGAGAAATATCCCTTTGCAGATTTCCAGAAAACTGTGTTAGCAAACTGATGACTGAAGAGAAATGTGTAACTCGGTGAGTTGCATTCACACATCGTGGTGCAGTTTCACAGAAGGCTGCTTTACAGTTTCTGTCTGAAGATATATCGTTTCTCCTCAGAGCCCACAATGAGCTCCCAAATATCACATTGCAGAATCCACGACAACAGTGTTAGAAAACTCTCCCAGGAAGGGTGGGTGGAACTCTGTGTGATGAAGTCACACATCTAAAAGCAATCTCTCAGAAAGCTATTCTCTAGTTGTTATGTGTGAATGCTTCCTTTTTCACAATGGGCCCGAATTAGCTCCCAAATATCACTTTGCCGATTCCACGAAAAGAGTGTTAGCAAACTGATTCCTCAGGAATAACTTGTAACTCTGTGAGATGAATTCACAGATCACAAAGAAATTTCTCAGAAAGCTTCTCTCTCGTTTTTAACTCTTGATATTTCCTTTGTCAGCGTAGGCCTCAACGCGTTCCAAAGTAACATTTCTTAGATTCTTTAAAGACAGTGCTAATGGCCTGCTCTATGAAATATAAGTGTAACTCTGAGAGATGAATTCACATATCAACCAGAAGTTTCTTAGGAAGCTTCTTTCCAGTTTTCCTCCGAGGATATTTACTTTGTCACCATAAGCTTCATAGCGCTAAGAAATATCCCATTGCAGATTTCCAGATAACTGGGTTAGCAAACTGATGAATAAAGAGAAATGTGTATGTCTTTGAGTTGCATTCACTCATCGCAGTGCAGTTTCACAGAAGGCTTCTTTCCATTTTCTGTCTGATAATATATCCTTTATCACCATAGCCCTCAATGAGCTCCCAAATATCACCTTGCCAAATCCACGACAACAGTGTTAGCAAAGTGTTCGAAGAAGGGAAGGGTGGAACTGTGTGATGAAGTCACTCTTCTAAAACTAATCTCTCGGAAAGCTATTCTCTAGTTGTTATGTGTGGATACTTCCTTTTTCACAATGGGACCGAATTGGCTCACAAATATCACTTTGCCGATTCCACAAAAACAGGGTTAGCAAACTGCTTTCTGAGGAATAACTTGTAACTGTGTGAGATGAATTCACAGATCACAAAGAAATTACGCAGAAAGCTTCTCTCTCTTTTTTAACTGTATATATTTCCTTTATCAGCGAAGGCCTCAATGCGTTCCAAAGTAATGTTTCTTAGATTCTTCAAAGACAGTGTTAATGGCCTGCTCCATGAAATATACATGTAACTCTGAGAGATGAATTCACATATCAACCAGATATTTCTAGGAAGCTTATGTCTAGTTTTCCTCCGACGTTATATAGTTTGTCACCATAAGCTTCATAGCGCTGAGAAATATCCCATTGCAGATTTCCAGAAAACTGTGTTATCAAACTGATGACTGACGTGAAACGTGTAACTCGGTGAGATGCATTCACATATCGCAGTGCAGTATCACAGAAGGTTTCGTTCCAGTTTCTCTCTCAGGATATATAATTTTCTCCCCATAGCCCTCAATGAGCTCCCAAATATCACATTGCAGAATCCACAACAACAGGAATAGCAAACTGTTACAAGAAGGGAAGGGTGGAACTCGGTATGATGGAGTCACATATCTAAAAGCAATCTCTCAGAAAGCTATTCTCTAGTTGTTTTGTGTGGATACTTCCTTTTTCACAATGGGCCCGAATTAGCTCCCAAAGCCCAGTTTGCAGATTCCACGAAAAGAGTGTTAGCAAACTTCTTCCTGAAGAATAAGTTGTAACACTGTGAGATGAATTCACAGATCACAAAGAATTTTCTCGGAAAGCTTCTCTGTCGTTTCTAACTGTTGATATTTCCTTTATCAGCGTAGGCCTCAACGCGTTCCAAAGTAACATCTCTTAGATTCTTCAAAGACAGTGCTAATGGCCAGCTCCATGAAATATAAGTATAACTCTGAGAGATGAATTCACACATCAACCAGAAGTTTCTTAGGAAGCTTCGTTCTAGTTTTCCTCCGAGGATATTTCCTTTGTCACCGTAAGCTTCTTAGCGCTGAGAAATATCCCATTGCAGATTTCCAGAAAACTGTGTAAACAAACTCATAACTGAAGAGAAACCTGTAACTCAGTGAGTTGCATTCACACATCGGAGTGCAGTTTCACATTAGGCTTCTTTCCAGTTTCTGTCTGAGGATATATCCTTTCTGCCCATAGCCCTCAATGAGCTCCAAATATCACATTGCAGAATCCACCGCAACAGTGTTAGCAAACTGTTCCAAGAAGGGATGGGTGGAACTCTGTGTGACGAATTCACACATCTAAAAGCAATCTCTCCGAAACCTATTCTCCAGTTGTTATGTGTGGATACTTCCTTTTTCACAATGGGACCGAATGGGCTCCCAAATATCACTTTGCCGATTCCACGAAAAGAATGTTAGCAAACTGCTTCCTGAGGAATAACTTGTAACTCTCTGAGATGAATTCACAGATCACAAAGAAATTTCTCTGAAAGCTTCTCTCTCGTTTTTAACTGTTGAAATTTCCTTTATCAGCCTTGGCCTCATGCGTTCCAAAGTAACATATCTTAGATTCTTCAAAGACAGTGCTAATGGCCTGCTCCATGAAATATAAGTGTAACTCTGAGAGATGAATTCACACATCAACCAGAATAGGAAGCTTCTTTCTAGTTTTCCTCCGAGGATATTTCCTTTGTCACCAAAAGCTTCATAGTGCTGAGAAATATCCCATTGCAGATTTCCAGAAAACTGTGTTAGCAAACTGATGACTGAAGAGAATCGTGTAACTCTGTGAATTGCATTCACACATCGCAGTGCAGTTTCTCAGAAGGCTTCTTTCCAGTTTCTGTCTGAGGATATATCCTTTCTCCCCATAGCCCTCAATGAGCTCCCAAATATCACATTGCAGAATCCACGACAACAGTGTTAGCAACCTGTTCGAAGTAGGGAAGTGTGGAACTGTGTGATGAAGTCACAAATCTAAAAGCAATGTCTCAGAAAGCTATTCTCTAGTTGTTATGTGTGGATACTTCCTTTTTCACAATGGGCCAGAATTGGCTCCCAAATATCACTTTGCCCATTCCACAAAAAGAGTTTTAGCAAACTGTTTCCTGAGGAATAACTTGTAACTCTGTGAGATGAATTCACAGGTCACTAAGAAGTTTCTCAGAAAGCTTCTCACTCATTTTTAACTGTTGATATTTCCTTTATCAGCATAGGCCTCATTGCGTTCCAAAGTAACATTTCTTAGATACTTCAAAGACAGTGCTAATGGCCTGATCCATGAAATATAAGTGTAACTCTGAGGGATGAATTCAGACATCAACCAGAAGTTTCTTAGGAAGCTTCCTTCTAGTTTTCCTCTCAGGATATTTTCTTTGTAACCATAAGCTTCATAGCACTGAGACATATCCCATTACAGATTTCCAGAAAACTGTGTTAGCAAAATGATGACTGAAGAGAAACATGTAACTGAGTGAATTGCATTCACACGTCGCAGTGCAGATTCACAGAATGCTTCTTTTCAGTTTCTGTCTGAGGATATATCCTTTTGACCCCATAGCCTTCAATGAAATCCAAAATATCACATTGCAGAATCCACAACAACAGTGTTAGCAAACTGTTCCAAGAAGCGAAGGGTGGAACTCTGTGTGATGAAGTCACACACCTAAAAGCAATATCTCAGAAAGCTATTCTCTAGTTGATATGTGTGGATACTTCCTTTTTCATAATGGGCCCAAATTGCCTCCCAAATATCACTTTGCAGATTCCACGAACAGAGTGTTACCAAACTGCTTTCTGAGGAATAACTGGTAACTCTGTGAGATGAATTCACAGATCACAAAGAAATTTCTCGAAAAGATTCTCTCTCGTTTTTAACTGTTGATATTTCCTTTATCAGCGCAGGCCTCTATGCGTTCCAAAGTAACATTGCTTAGATTCTTCAAAGACAGTGGTAATGGCCTGCTCCAAGAAATATAAGTGTATCTCTGCGACATGAATTCACACATCAACCAGAAGTTTCTTAGGAAGCTTCTTTCTAGTTCTACTCTGAGGATATTTCCTTTGTCACCATAAGTTTCATAGCACTGAGAAATATCCCACTGCAGATTTCCAGAAAACTGTGTTAGCAAACTGAAGACTGAAGAAAAACGTGTAACTCTATGAGTTGCATTCACACATCGCAGTGTAGTTTCACAGAAGGCTTTTTTCCAGTTTCTGTCTGAGGATATTTCCTTTCTCCCCATAGGCCTCAATGAGCTCCAAAATATCACATTGCAGAATCCACCACAAGAGTGTTAGAAACTTTTACAAGGAGGGAAATTTGGAACTCTGTGTGATGAAGTCACACATCTAAAAGCAATCTCTCAGAAAGCTATTCTTTTGTTGGTATGTGTGGATACTTCCTTTTTCACAATGGGCCCGAATTGGCTCCCAATTATCACTTGGTGTTTTCACAAACAGAGTGTTAGCAAACTGCTTCCTGAAGAATAACTTGTAACTCTGAGATGAATCACAGAACACAAAGAAATTTCTCAGAAAGCTTCTCTCTCGTTTTTAACTGTTGATATATCGTTTATCAGTGTAGGCCTCAACGCGTTCCGAAGTAACAATTCTAAGATTTTTCAAAGACAATTCTAATGGCATGCTCCATGAAATATAAGTGTAACTCTGAGAGATGAATTCACACATCAAACAGAAGTTTCTTAGGAAGCTTCTGTCTAGTTTTCCTCCGAAGATATTTCCTTTGTGACCATAAGCTTCATAGCGCTGAGAAATATCCCATTGCAGATTTCCAGAAAACTGTGTTAGCAAACTGATGACTGAAGAGAAACGTGTAACTCTGTGAGTTGCATTCACACATCGCAGTGTAGTTTCACAGAAGGCTTCTTTCCAGTTTCTGTTTGAGAATATATCCTTTCTCCGCAGAGCCCTCAATGAGCTCACAAATATCACATTGCAGAATCCACCACAACAGTGTTAGCAAACTGTTCCTAGAAGGGTAGGGTGGAACTCTGTGTGAAGAAGTCACACATGTAAGAGCAATCTCTCAGAAAGCTATTCTCTAGTTCTTATGTGTGGATACTTCCTTTTTCACAATGGGCCCGAATTGGCTCCCAAATATCACTTTACCCATTACACGAAAAGAGTGTTAGCAAACTGTTCCTGAGGAATAACTTGTAACTGTGTAAGATGAATTCACAGATCACAAAGAAATTTCTCAGAAAGCTTCTCTCTCGTTTTTAACTGTTGATATTTCCATTATAAGCGTAGGCCTCAATGCGTTCCAAAGTCGAATTTCTTAGATTCTTCAAAGTCAGTGCTAATGGACTGCTCCATGAAATATAAGGGTAACTCTGAAAGATGAATTCACACATCTAACAGAAGCTTCTTAGGAAGCTTCTTTCTGGTTTTCCTCCGAGGATATTTCCTTTGTCATCATGAGCTTCATAGCGCTGAGAAATATCCCACTGAATATTTCTAGAAAACTCTGTTAGCAAACTAATGACAGAAGAGGAACGTGTAACTCAGTGAGATGCATTCCCACATCGCAGTACAGATTCACAGAAGGCTTCTCTCCATTTCGGTCTTAGGGTATATCCTTTCTCCCCATAGCCCTCAATGAGCTCCGAAATACCACATTGCAGAATCCACCACAACATTGTTAGCAAACTGTTCCAAGTAGGGAAGGGTGGAACTCTGTATGTTGACATCACACACCTAAAAGCAGTCTCTCAGAAAGCTATTCTCTAGTTGTTATGTGTGGATACTTCCCTTTTCACAATGGTCCCGAATTGGCTCCCAAATATCACTTTGCAGATTCCAGGAAAGAGTGGTACCAAACTGCATCCTGAGGAATAATTGGTAACTCTGTGCGATGAATTCACAGATCAGAAAGAAATTTCTCAAAAAGCTTCTGTCTCGTTTTTAACTGTTGATATTTGCTTTATCAACGTAGGCCTCAATGCGTTCCTAAGCAACATTTCTTAGATTCTTCAAAGACAGTGCTCCATGAAATATAAGTGTAACTCTGAGAGATGAATTCACACATCAACCAGAAGTTTCTTAGGAAGCTTCGTTCTAGTTTTCCTCTGAGGATATTTCCTTTGTCACCATAAGCTTCATAGCACTGAGAAATATCCTATTGCAGATTTCCAGAAAACTGTTTTAGCAAACTGATGACTAAAGAAAAACATGTGACTCTGTGAGTTGCATTCACACGTTGAAGTGCAGTTTCACAGAAGGCTTCATTCCAGTTTCTCTCTGAAGATATATCTTTTCTCCCTGTAGCCCTTAATGAGCTCCAAAATATCACATTGCAGAATCCAGGACAACAGTGTTAGCAAACTGTTCCTAGAAGGGAAAGGTGGAACTCTGTGTGATGAAGTCACACATCTAAAAGCAATCTCTCAGAATGCTATTCTCTTGTTGTTATATGCGAATACTTCCTTTATCACAATGGACCCCAATTGGCTCGCAAGGATCACTTGGCCCATTCCACGAAAAAAGTGTTAGTAAACGGCTTCGTGAGCAATAACTTGTAACTCTGTGAGATGAATTCACAGATCACAAAGAAATTTCTCAGAAAGCTCTCTCGTTTTCAACTGCTGATATTTCCTTCATTAGCGTAGGCCACAATGCATTCCAAGGTAACATTTCTTAGATTCTTCAAAGACAGTGCTAATATCCTGCTCCATGAAATATAAGTGTAACTCTGAGAGATGAATTTACACATCAACCAGAAGTTGATGAGGAAGCTTCTTTCTAGTTTTCCTCCGAGGATATTTCCTTTGTCAACAAAAGATTGATAGCACTGAGAAATATCACATTACAGATTTCCAGAAAACTGTGTTAGCAAAGTGATGACAGAGGAGAAACGTGTAACTCTGTGAATTGCATTCATACATGGCAGTGCAGATTAAAAGAAGGCTTCTTTCCAGTTTCTGCCTGAGGATATATCCTTTCTCCCCATAGCCTTCAATGAGATCCAAAATATCACATTGCAGAATCCTCGACAACAGTGTTAGCAAACTGTTCCATAAAGGGAAGGGTGGAACTCTGTGTGTTGAAGTCACACACCTAAAAGCAATCTCTCAGAGAGATATTCTCTAGTTGATATGTGTGGATACTTCCTTTTTCACAATGGGCCCGAATTGGCTTCCAAATATCACTTTGCAGATTCCACGAAAAGAGTGTTACCAAACCTCTTCCTGAGGAATTACTGGAAACCCTGTGAGATGAATTCACAGATCACAAAAAATTTATCAGAAAGCTTCTCTCTCGTTTTTAACTGTTGATATTTCCTTTATCATCGTAGGCCTCAACACGTTGCAAAGTAAAGTTTCTTAGATACTTCAAAGACATTGCTAATGGCCTGCTCCATGAAATATAAGTGTACCTCTGAGAGATGAATTCACACATCATCCAGAAATTTCTTAGGAAACTTCTGTCTAGTTCTCCTCCGAGGGTATTTCCTTTGTCAGCATAATCTTCATAGCGCTGAGAAATATCACACTGCAGATTTCCAGAAAACTGTGTTAGCAAACTGATGACTGGAAAGAAACGTGTAACTCTGTGAGTTGCATACACACATCGCAGTGCAGTTTCACAGAAAGCTTCTTTCCAGTTTCTGTCTGAGTTTATATCCTTTCTCCCCATAGCCCTCAATGAGATTCCAAATATCACATTGCAGAATCCACGACAACGGTGTTATCAAACTCTTCCAAGAAGGGAAGGGTGGAACACTGTGTGATGAAGTCACACATCTTAAAGCAATCTCTCAGAAAACTATTCTCTAGTTGTTATGTGTGGATACTTCATATTTCACAATGGGCCCAAATTGGCTCCCAAATATCACTTTGCCGATTCCACGAAAAGAGTGTTAGCAAACTGCTTCCTGAGGAATAACTATTAACTCTGTGAGATGAACTCACAGATCACAAAGAAATTTCTCAGAAAGCTTCTCTCTCGTTTTTAACTGTTGATATTTCCTTTATCAGCGTAGGCTTCAACGTGTTCCAAAGTAACATTTCTTAGTTTCTTCAATGAGAGTGCTAATGGCCAGCTCCATGAAATAATGTGTAACTCTGAGAGATGAATTCACACATCAACAACAAGTTTCTTAGGAAGCTTCTTGCTAGATTTCCTCCGAGGAAATTTCCTTTGTCACCATAAGCTTCATAGCGCTGAGAAATATCCCATTGCAGATTTCCAGAAAACTGTGTTAGCAAACTGATGACTGAAGAGAAACGTGTAACTCTGTGAATTGCATTCACACATCGCAGTGTATTTTCACAGAAGGATTCTTTCCAGTTTCTGTCCGAGGATATTTCCTTTCTCCCCATAGGCCTCAATGAGATCCCAAATATCACATTGCAGAATCCACCACAACAGTGTTAGCAAACTGTTCCAAGAAGGGATGGGTGGAACTCTGTGTGATGAAGTCACACATCTAAAAGCAATCTCTCAGAAAGCTATTCTCTTGTTGTTATGTGTGGATACTTCCTTTTTCCCATTGAGTCCAAATTGTCTCCCAATTGCCACTTTGTCGTTTCCACGAAAAGAGTGTTAGCAAACTGCTTCCTGAAGAATAACTTGTAACTCTGTGAGATGAAATCACAGATAACAAAGAAATGTATCAGAGAGCAACTATCTCGTTTTTAACTGTTGATATTTCCTTTATCAGCGTAGACCTCAACGGGTTCCAAAGTAACAATTTTTAGATTCTTCAAAGACAGTTCTTATGGCCTGCTCCATGAAATATAAGTGTAACTCCGAGAGATGAATTCAAACATCAAACAGAAGATTCTTAGGAAGCTTCTGTCTAGTTTTCCTCCGAGGATATTTCCTTTGTCATCATAAGCTTCACAGTGCTGAGAAATATCCCATTGCAGATTTCCAGAAAACTGTGTTAGCAAAGTGATGACTGAAGAGAAACGTTTAACTCTGTGAGTTGCATTCACACATCGCAGTGCAGTTTCACAGAAGGCTTCTTTCCCGATTCTTTCTGAGGATATATCCTTTCCCACCGTAGCCCTCCATGAGCTCCCAAATATCACATTGCAGAATCCACGACAACAGTGTTAGCAAATTGTTCCAAGAAGGGAAGGGTGGAACTCTGTGTGATGAAGTCACACATCTGAAAGCAATCTCTCAGAAAGCTATTCTCTAGTTGTTATGTTTGGATACTTCCTTTTTCACAATGGGCCCGAATCAGCTCCAAAATATCACTTAGCCAATTCCACAAAAGAGTGTTAGCAAACTGCTTCCTGAGGAATCACTTGTTACTGTGTGAGATGAATTCACAGATCACAAAGAAATTCCTCAGAAAGTTTCTCTCTCGTTTTTAACCGTTGATATTTCCTTTATCAGCGTAGGCCTCAACGCGTTCCAAAGTAACATTTCTTAGATTCTTCACAGACAGTGCTAATGGCCTGCTCCATGAAATATAAGAGTAACTCTGAAAGATGAATTCACACATCAACCAGAAGTTTCTTAGGAAGCTTCTTTCTAGTTTTCCT
>NW_022326956.1:0-61836 GCF_002776525.5 Piliocolobus tephrosceles | reverse complement strand
AGGAAAACTAGAAAGAAGCTTCCTAAGAAACTTCTGGTTGATGTGTGAATTCATCTTTCAGAGTTACTCTTATATTTCATGGAGCAGGCCATTAGCACTGTCTGTGAAGAATCTAAGAAATGTTACTTTGGAACGCGTTGAGGCCTACGCTGATAAAGGAAATATCAACGGTTAAAAACGAGAGAGAAACTTTCTGAGGAATTTCTTTGTGATCTGTGAATTCATCTCACACAGTAACAAGTGATTCCTCAGGAAGCAGTTTGCTAACACTCTTTTGTGGAATTGGCTAAGTGATATTTTGGAGCTGATTCGGGCCCATTGTGAAAAAGGAAGTATCCAAACATAACAACTAGAGAATAGCTTTCTGAGAGATTGCTTTCAGATGTGTGACTTCATCACACAGAGTTCCACCCTTCCCTTCTTGGAACAATTTGCTAACACTGTTGTCGTGGATTCTGCAATGTGATATTTGGGAGCTCATGGAGGGCTACGGTGGGAAAGGATATATCCTCAGAAAGAATCGGGAAAGAAGCCTTCTGTGAAACTGCACTGCGATGTGTGAATGCAACTCACAGAGTTAAACGTTTCTCTTCAGTCATCACTTTGCTAACACAGTTTTCTGGAAATCTGCAATGGGATATTTCTCAGCACTGTGAAGCTTATGATGACAAAGGAAATATCCTCGGAGGAAAACTAGACAGAAGCTTCCTAAGAATCTTCTGTTTGATGTTTGAATTCATCTCTCGGAGTTACACTTATATTTCATGGAGCAGGCCATAAGAACTGTCTTTGAAGAATCTAAAAATTGTTACTTTGGAACCCGTTGAGGTCTACGCTGATAAAGGAAATATCAACAGTTAAAAACGAGATAGTTGCTCTCTGATACATTTCTTTGTTATCTGTGATTTCATCTCACAGAGTTACAAGTTATTCTTCAGGAAGCAGTTTGCTAACACTCTTTTCGTGGAAACGACAAAGTGGCAATTGGGAGACAATTTGGACTCAATGGGAAAAAGGAAGTATCCACACATAACAACAAGAGAATAGCTTTCTGAGAGATTGCTTTTAGATGTGTGACTTCATCACACAGAGTTCCACCCATCCCTTCTTGGAACAGTTTGCTAACACTGTTGTGGTGGATTCTGCAATGTGATATTTGGGATCTCATTGAGGCCTATGGGGAGAAAGGAAATATCCTCGGACAGAAACTGGAAAGAATCCTTCTGTGAAAATACACTGCGATGTGTGAATGCAATTCACAGAGTTACACGTTTCTCTTCAGTCATCAGTTTGCTAACACAGTTTTCTGGAAATCTGCAATGGGATATTTCTCAGCGCTATGAAGCTTATGGTGACAAAGGAAATTTCCTCGGAGGAAATCTAGCAAGAAGCTTCCTAAGAAACTTGTTGTTGATGTGTGAATTCATCTCTCAGAGTTACACATTATTTCATGGAGCTGGCCATTAGCACTCTCATTGAAGAAACTAAGAAATGTTACTTTGGAACACGTTGAAGCCTACGCTGATAAAGGAAATATCAACAGTTAAAAACGAGAGAGAAGCTTTCTGAGAAATTTCTTTGTGATCTGTGAGTTCATCTCACAGAGTTAATAGTTATTCCTCAGGAAGCAGTTTGCTAACACTCTTTTCGTGGAATCGGCAAAGTGATATTTGGGAGCCAATTTGGGCCCATTGTGAAATATGAAGTATCCACACATAACAACTAGAGAATAGTTTTCTGAGAGATTGCTTTAAGATGTGTGACTTCATCACACAGTGTTCCACCCTTCCCTTCTTGGAAGAGTTTGATAACACCGTTGTCGTGGATTCTGCAATGTGATATTTGGAATCTCATTGAGGGCTATGGGGAGAAAGGATATAAACTCAGACAGAAACTGGAAAGAAGCTTTCTGTGAAACTGCACTGCGATGTGTGTATGCAACTCACAGAGTTACACGTTTCTTTCCAGTCATCAGTTTGCTAACACAGTTTTCTGGAAATCTGCAGTGTGATATTTCTCAGCGCTATGAAGATTATGCTGACAAAGGAAATACCCTCGGAGGAGAACTAGACAGAAGTTTCCTAAGAAATTTCTGGATGATGTGTGAATTCATCTCTCAGAGGTACACTTATATTTCATGGAGCAGGCCATTAGCAATGTCTTTGAAGTATCTAAGAAACTTTACTTTGCAACGTGTTGAGGCCTACGATGATAAAGGAAATATCAACAGTTAAAAACGAGAGAGAAGCTTTCTGATAAATTTTTTGTGATCTGTGAATTCATCTCACAGGGTTTCCAGTAATTCCTCAGGAAGAGGTTTGGTAACACTCTTTTCGTGGAATCTGCAAAGTGATATTTGGAAGCCAATTCGGGCCCATTGTGAAAAAGGAAGTATCCACACATATCAACTAGAGAATATCTCTCTGAGAGATTGCTTTTAGGTGTGTGACTTCAACACACAGAGTTCCACCCTTCCCTTTATGGAACAGTTTGCTAACACTGTTGTCGAGGATTCTGCAATGTGATATTTTGGATCTCATTGAAGGCTATGGGGAGAAAGGATATATCCTCAGGCAGAAACTGGAAAGAAGCCTTCTTTTAATCTGCACTGCCATGTATGAATGCAATTCACAGAGTTACACGTTTCTCCTCTGTCATCACTTTGCTAACACAGTTTTCTGGAAATCTGTAATGTGATATTTCTCAGTGCTATCAATCTTTTGTTGACAAAGGAAATATCCTCGGAGGAAAACTAGAAAGAAGCTTCCTCATCAACTTCTGGTTGATGTGTAAATTCATCTCTCAGAGTTACACTTATATTTCATGGAGCAGGATATTAGCACTGTCTTTGAAGAATCTAAGAAATGTTACCTTGGAATGCATTGTGGCCTACGCTAATGAAGGAAATATCAGCAGTTGAAAACGAGAGAGCTTTCTGAGAAATTTCTTTGTGATCTGTGAATTCATCTCACAGAGTTACAAGTTATTGCTCACGAAGCCGTTTACTAACACTTTTTTCGTGGAATGGGCCAAGTGATCCTTGCGAGCCAATTGGGGTCCATTGTGATAAAGGAAGTATTCGCATATAACAACAAGAGAATAGCATTCTGAGAGATTGCTTTTAGATGTGTGACTTCATCACACAGAGTTCCACCTTTCCCTTCTAGGAACAGTTTGCTAACACTGTTGTCCTGGATTCTGCAATGTGATATTTTGGAGCTCATTAAGGGCTACAGGGAGAAAAGATATATCTTCAGAGAGAAACTGGAATGAAGCCTTCTGTGAAACTGCACTTCAACGTGTGAATGCAACTCACAGAGTCACATGTTTTTCTTTAGTCATCAGTTTGCTAAAACAGTTTTCTGGAAATCTGCAATAGGATATTTCTCAGTGCTATGAAGCTTATGGTGACAAAGGAAATATCCTCAGAGGAAAACTAGAACGAAGCTTCCTAAGAAACTTCTGGTTGATGTGTGAATTCATCTCTCAGAGTTACACTTATATTTCATGGAGCACTGTCTTTGAAGAATCTAAGAAATGTTGCTTAGGAACGCATTGAGGCCTACGTTGATAAAGCAAATATCAACAGTTAAAAACGAGACAGAAGCTTTTTGAGAAATTTCTTTCTGATCTGTGAATTCATCGCACAGAGTTACCAATTATTCCTCAGGATGCAGTTTGGTACCACTCTTTCCTGGAATCTGCAAAGTGATATTTGGGAGCCAATTCGGGACCATTGTGAAAAGGGAAGTATCCACACATAACAACTAGAGAATAGCTTTCTGAGAGACTGCTTTTAGGTGTGTGATGTCAACATACAGAGTTCCACCCTTCCCTACTTGGAACAGTTTGCTAACAATGTTGTGGTGGATTCTGCAATGTGGTATTTCGGAGCTCATTGAGGGCTATGGGGAGAAAGGATATACCCTAAGACCGAAATGGAGAGAAGCCTTCTGTGAATCTGTACTGCGATGTGGGAATGCATCTCACTGAGTTACACGTTCCTCTTCTGTCATTAGTTTGCTAACAGAGTTTTCTAGAAATATTCAGTGGGATATTTCTCAGCGCTATGAAGCTCATGATGACAAAGGAAATATCCTCGGAGGAAAACCAGAAAGAAGCTTCCTAAGAAGCTTCTGTTAGATGTGTGAATTCATCTTTCAGAGTTACCCTTATATTTCATGGAGCAGTCCATTAGCACTGACTTTGAAGAATCTAAGAAATTCGACTTTGGAACGCATTGAGGCCTACGCTTATAATGGAAATATCAACAGTTAAAAACGAGAGAGAAGCTTTCTGAGAAATTTCTTTGTGATCTGTGAATTCATCTTACACAGTTACAAGTTATTCCTCAGGAACAGTTTGCTAACACTCTTTTCGTGTAATGGGTAAAGTGATATTTGGGAGCCAATTCGGGCCCATTGTGAAAAAGGAAGTATCCACACATAAGAACTAGAGAATAGCTTTCTGAGAGATTGCTCTTACATGTGTGACTTCTTCACACAGAGTTCCACCCTACCCTTCTAGGAACAGTTTGCTAACACTGTTGTGGTGGATTCTGCAATGTGATATTTGTGAGCTCATTGAGGGCTCTGCGGAGAAAGGATATATTCTCAAACAGAAACTGGAAAGAAGCCTTCTGTGAAACTACACTGCGATGTGTGAATGCAACTCACAGAGTTACACGTTTCTCTTCAGTCATCAGTTTGCTAACACAGTTTTCTGGAAATCTGCAATGGGATATTTCTCAGCGCTATGAAGCTTATGGTCACAAAGGAAATATCTTCGGAGGAAAACTAGACAGAAGCTTCCTAAGAAACTTCTGTTTGATGTGTGAATTCATCTCTCAGAGTTACACTTATATTTCATGGAGCATGCCATTAGAATTGTCTTTGAAAAATCTTAGAATTGTTACTTCGGAACGCGTTGAGGCCTACACTGATAAACGATATATCAACAGTTAAAAACGAGAGAGAAGCTTTCTGAGAAATTTCTTTGTGTTCTGTGATTCATCTCAGAGTTACAAGTTATTCTTCAGGAAGCAGTTTGCTAACACTCTGTTTGTGAAAACACCAAGTGATAATTGGGAGCCAATTCGGGCCCATTGTGAAAAAGGAAGTATCCACACATACCAACAAAAGAATAGCTTTCTGAGAGATTGCTTTTAGATGTGTGACTTCATCACACAGAGTTCCAAATTTCCCTCCTTGTAAAAGTTTCTAACACTCTTGTGGTGGATTCTGCAATGTGATATTTTGGAGCTCATTGAGGCCTATGGGGAGAAAGGAAATATCCTCAGACAGAAACTGGAAAAAAGCCTTCTGTGAAACTACACTGCGATGTGTGAATGCAACTCATAGAGTTACACGTTTTTCTTCAGTCTTCAGTTTGCTAACACAGTTTTCTGGAAATCTGCAGTGGGATATTTCTCAGTGCTATGAAACTTATGGTGACAAAGGAAATATCCTCAGAGTAGAACTAGAAAGAAGCTTCCTAAGAAACTTCTGGTTGATGTGTGAATTCATGTCGCAGAGATACACTTATATTTCTTGGAGCAGGCCATTACCACTGTCTTTGAAGAATCTAAGCAATGTTACTTTGGAACGCATAGAGGCCTGCGCTGATAAAGGAAATATCAACAGTTAAAAACGAGAGAGAATCTTTTCGAGAAATTTCTTTGTGATCTGTGAATTCATCTCACAGAGTTACCAGTTATTCCTCAGAAAGCAGTTTGGTAACACTCTGTTCGTGGAATCTGCAAAGTGATATTTGGGAGGCAATTTGGGCCCATTATGAAAAAGGAAGTATCCACACATATCAACTAGAGAATAGCTTTCTGAGATATTGCTTTTAGGTGTGTGACTTCATCACACAGAGTTCCACCCTTCGCTTCTTGGAACAGTTTGCTAACACTGTTGTTGTGGATTCTGCAATGTGATATTTTGGATTTCATTGAAGGCTATGGGGTCAAAAGGATATATCCTCAGACAGAAACTGAAAAGAAGCATTCTGTGAATCTGCACTGCGACGTGTGAATGCAATTCACTCAGTTACATGTTTCTCTTCAGTCATCATTTTGCTAACACAGTTTTCTGGAAATCTGTAATGGGATATGTCTCAGTGCTATGAAGCTTATGGTTACAAAGAAAATATCCTGAGAGGAAAACTAGAAGGAAGCTTCCTAAGAAACTTCTGGTTGATGTCTGAATTCATCCCTCAGAGTTACACTTATATTTCATGGATCAGGCCATTAGCACTGTCTTTGAAGTATCTAAGAAATGTTACTTTGGAACGCAATGAGGCCTATGCTGATAAAGGAAATATCAACAGTTAAAAATGAGTGAGAAGCTTTCTGAGAAACTTCTTAGTGACCTGTGAATTCATCTCACAGAGTTACAAGTTATTCCTCAGGAAACAGTTTGCTAAAACTCTTTTTGTGGAATGGGCAAAGTGATATTTGGGAGCCAATTCTGGCCCATTGTGAAAAAGGAAGTATCCACACATAACAACTAGAGAATAGCTTTCTGAGACATTGCTTTTAGATTTGTGACTTCATCACACAGTTCCACACTTCCCTACTTCGAACAGGTTGCTAACACTGTTGTCGTGGATTCTGCAATGTGATATTTGGGAGCTCATTGAGGGCTATGGGGAGAAAGGATATATCCTCAGACAGAAACTGGAAAGAAGCCTTCTGAGAAACTGCACTGCGATGTGTGAATGCAATTCACAGAGTTACACGATTCTCTTCAGTCATCAGTTTGCTAACACAGTTTTCTGGAAATCTGCAATGGGATATTTCTCAGCACTATGAAGCTTTTGGTGACAAAGGAAATATCCTCGGAGGAAAACTAGAAAGAAGCTTCCTATTCTGGTTGATGTGTGAATTCATCTCTCAGAGTTACACTTATATTTCATGGAGCAGGCCATTAGCACTGTCTTTGAAGAATCTAAGATATGTTACTTTGGAACGCATGAGGCCAAGGCTGATAAAGGAAATTTCAACAGTTAAAAACGAGAGAGAAGCTTTCAGAGAAATTTCTTTGTGATCTGTGAATTCATCTCAGAGAGTTACAAGTTATTCCTCAGGAAGCAGTTTGCTAACATTCTTTTCGTGGAATCGGCAAAGTGATATTTGGGAGCCCATTCGGTCCCATTGTGAAAAAGGAAGTATCCACACATAACAACTGGAGAATAGGTTTCGGAGAGATTGCTTTTAGATGTGTGAATTCGTCACACAGAGTTCCACCCATCCCTTCTTGGAACAGTTTGCTAACACTGTTGCGGTGGATTCTGCAATGTGATATTTGGAGCTCATTGAGGGCTATGGGCAGAAAGGATATATCCTCAGACAGAAACTGGAAAGAAGCCTAATGTGAAACTGCACTCCGATGTGTGAATGCAACTCACTGAGTTACAGGTTTCTCTTCAGTTATGAGTTTGTTTACACAGTTTTCTGGAAATCTGCAATGGGATATTTCTCAGCGCTAAGAAGCTTACGGTGACAAAGGAAATATCCTCGGAGGAAAACTAGAACGAAGCTTCCTAAGAAACTTCTGGTTGATGTGTGAATTCATCTCTCAGAGTTATACTTATATTTCATGGAGCTGGCCATTAGCACTGTCTTTGAAGAATCTAAGAGATGTTACTTTGGAACGCGTTGAGGCCTACGCTGATAAAGGAAATATCAACAGTTAGAAACGACAGAGAAGCTTTCCGAGAAAATTCTTTGTGATCTGTGAATTCATCTCACAGTGTTACAACTTATTCTTCAGGAAGAAGTTTGCTAACACTCTTTTCGTGGAATCTGCAAACTGGGCTTTGGGAGCTAATTCGGGCCCATTGTGAAAAAGGAAGTATCCACACAAAACAACTAGAGAATAGCTTTCTGAGAGATTGCTTTTAGATATGTGACTCCATCATACCGAGTTCCACCCTTCCCTTCTTGTAACAGTTTGCTATTCCTGTTGTTGTGGATTCTGCAATGTGATATTTGGGAGCTCATTGAGGGCTATGGGGAGAAAATTATATATCCTGAGAGAGAAACTGGAACGAAACCTTCTGTGATACTGCACTGCGATATGTGAATGCATCTCACCGAGTTACACGTTTCACGTCAGTCATCAGTTTGATAACACAGTTTTCTGGAAATCTGCAATGGGATATTTCTCAGCGCTATGAAGCTTATGGTGACAAACTATATAACGTCGGAGGAAAACTAGACATAAGCTTCCTAGAAATATCTGGTTGATATGTGAATTCATCTCTCAGAGTTACATGTATATTTCATGGAGCAGGCCATTAACACTGTCTTTGAAGAATCTAAGAAACATTACTTTGGAACGCATTGAGGCCTTCGCTGATAAAGGAAATATATACAGTTAAAAAAGAGAGAGAAGCTTTCTGCGTAATTTCTTTGTGATCTGTGAATTCATCTCACACAGTTACAAGTTATTCCTCAGAAAGCAGTTTGCTAACCCTGTTTTTGTGGAATCGGCAAAGTGATATTTGTGAGCCAATTCGGTCCCATTGTGAAAAAGGAAGTATCCACACATAACAACTAGAGAATAGCTTTCCGAGAGATTAGTTTTAGAAGAGTGACTTCATCACACAGTTCCACCCTTCCCTTCTTCGAACACTTTGCTAACACTGTTGTCGTGGATTTGGCAAGGTGATATTTGGGAGCTCATTGAGGGCTATGGTGATAAAGGATATATTATCAGACAGAAAATGGAAAGAAGCCTTCTGTGAAACTGCACTGCGATGAGTGAATGCAACTCAAAGACATACACATTTCTCTTTATTCATCAGTTTGCTAACCCAGTTATCTGGAAATCTGCAATGGGATATTTCTTAGCGCTATGAAGCTTATGGTGACAAAGTAAATATCCTCGGAGGAAAACTGGAAAGAAGCTTCCTAAGAAACTTCTGGTTGATATGTGAATTCATCTCTCAGAGTTACACTTATATTTCATAGAGCAGGCCATTAGCACTGTCTTTAAAGAATCTAAGAAATGTTACTTTGGAACGCGTTGAGGCCTACGCTGACAAAGGAAATATCAAGAGTTAAAAACGAGAGAGAAGCTTTCTGAGAAATTTCTTTGTGATCTGTGAATTCATCTCACAGAGTTACAAGTTATTCCTGAGGAATCAGTTTGCTAACACTCTTTTCGTGGAATCGGCAAAGTGATATTTGGGAGCTAATTCGGGCCCATTGTGAAAAAGGAAGCATTCACACATAACAACTAGAGAATAGCTTTCTGAGAGATTGCTTTTAGATGTGTGACTTCATCACACAGAGTTCCACCCACCCTTCCTGGGAGAGTTTTCTAACACTGTTGTCGTGGATTCTGCAATGTGATATTTGGGAGCTCATTGTGGGCTCTGAGGAGAAACGATATATCTTCAGACAGAAACTGTAAAGCAGCCTTCTGTGAAACTGCACCACGATGTGTGAATGCAACTCACCGAGTTACACATTTCTCTTCAGTCATCAGTTTGCTAACACAGTTTTCTGGAAATCTGCAAAGGGATATTTCTCAGCGCTATGAAGAATATGGTCACAAAGGAAATATCCTCGGAGGAAAACTAGAAAGAAGCTTCTTAAGAAAATTCTGGTTGATGTGTGAATTCATCTCTTGGAGATACACTTATATTTCATGTCTCAGGCCATTAGCACTGTCTTTGAAGAATCTAAGAAATGTTAGTTAGAAACGCGTTGAGGCCTACTCTGATAAAGGAAATATCAAGAGTTAAAAATGAGAGAGAAGCTTTCTGAGAAATTTCTCTCTGATCTGAGTATTCATCTCACCGAGTTACAAGTTATTCCTCAGGAAGCAGTTGGCTAACACTCGTTTCTTGGAATCGTCAAAGTGATATTTGGGTGCCAATTCGGGCCCATTGTGAAAAAGGAAGTATCCACACATAACAACTAGAGAATAGCTTTCTGAGAGATTGCTTTCAGATGTGTGACTTCATCACACAGAGTTACACCCTTCCCTTCTTGGAACAGTTTGCTAACAGTGTTGTCGTGGATTCTGCAATGTAATATTTGGGAGACCATTGAGGGCTACGGGTAGAAACGATATATCCTCAGACAGAAACTGTAAAGAAGCCTTCTGTGAAACTGCACTATGATGTGTGAATGCAACTCACAGAGTTACACGTTTCTCTTTCGTCATCAGTTTACTAACACAGTTTTCTGGAAATCTGCAATGGGATATTTCTCAGCGCTATGAAGTTAATTGTGAGAAAGGAAATATCCTCAGAGGAAAACTAGAAAGATGCTTCCTAAGAATCTTCTGGTTGATGTGTGAATTCATCACTCAGAGTTACACTTATATTTCATGGAGCAGGCCATTAGCACTGTCTTTGAAGAATCTAAGAAATGTTACTTTGGAACGCATTGAGGCCTACGCTGATAAAGGAAATATCAAGAGTTAAAAACGAGAGAGAAGCTTTCTGAGAAATTTCTTTGTGATCTGTGAATTCTTCTCACAGAGTTACAAGTTATTCCTCAGGAAGCAGTTTGCTGACACTCTTTTCGTGGAATCGGCAATGTGAACTTTGGGAGCCAATTAGGGCCCATTGTGAAAAGGGAAGTTTACACACATAACAACTAGAGAATAGCTTTCTCAGACATTGCTTTTAGATGTGTGACTTCACCACACAGAGTTCCACCATTCCCATCTTGGAACAGTTTGCTTACACTGTTGTCGTGGATTCTGCAATGTGATATTTGGGAGGTCATTGAGGGCTATGGGTAGAAACGATATATCCTCTGACAGAAACTGGAAAGAAGCCGTCTGTGAAACTGCACTGTGAAGTGTGAATGCAACTCACAGAGTTACACGTTTCTCTTCAGTCATCAGTTTGCTAACACAGTTTTCTGGAAATCTGCAATGGGATATTTCTCAGCGCTATGTAGCTTATGGTGACAAAGGAAATATCCTCGGAGGAAAACTAGACAGAAGCTTCCTACGAAACTTCTGGTTGATGTGTGAATTCACCTCTCAGAGTTACATTTACATTTCATGGAGCAGGCCATTAGCACTGTCTTTGAAGAATCTAAGAAATATCACCAAGGAAAGCATTGAGGCCTATGTTGAGAAGGAAATATCAACAGTTAAAAACGACAGATAAGCTTTCTGAGAATTTTCTTTGGGATCTGTGAATTCATCCCTCAGAGTTACAAGTTATTCCTCAGGAAGCAATTTGCTAACATTCTTTTCATGGAATCGGCAAAGTGATATTTGGGAGCCAATTTGGGCCCATTGTGAAAAAGGAAGTATCCACACATAACAGATAGAGAATAGCTTTCTGAGAGATTACTTTTAGATGTTTGACTACATCACACAGAATTCCACCCTTCGCTTCATGGAACAGTTTGCTAACACTGTTGTCGTGGATTCGGCAATGTGATATTTGGAGCTCATTGGGGGCAATAGGGAGAAAGGATATATCCTCAGACAGAAACTGGAAACAAGCCTTTTGTGAAACAGCCCTGCGATGTGTGAATGCAACTCACAGAGTTACACATTTCTCTTCAGTCATCAGTTTGCTAACACGGTTTTCTGGAAATCTGCAATGTAATATTTGTAAGCGCTATGAAGCTTATGGTGACAAAGGAAATATCCTCGTAGGAAAACCAGAAAGAAGCTTCCTAAGAAACTTCTGGTTGAAGTGTGAATTCATCTCTCAGAGTTACACTTATGTATAATGGAGCAAGCCATTAGCAGTGTCTTTGAAGAATCTAAGAAATGTTACTTTAGAACGCATGGAGGCCTACGCTGATAAAGGAAATATCAACAGTTAAAAAAGAGAGAGAAGCTTTCTGAGAAATTTCTTTGTGATCTGGGAATTCATCTCACAGAGTTACAAGTTATTCCTCAGGAAGCAGTTTGCTAACACTCTTTTCGTGGAATCGGCAAACTGATATTTGGGATCCAATTCGGGCCCATTGTGATAAAGGAAGTATCCACACATAACATGTAGAAAATAGCTTTCTGAGAGATTGCTTTTAGATGGGTGACTTCATCACACAGCATTCCAACCTTCCCTTCTTGGAATAGTTTGCTAACACTTTTGTCATGGATTTGGCAATGTGATATTTGGAGCTCTTTGGGGGCTATGGGGAGAAAGGATATATCGTCAGACAGAAACTGGAAAAAGCGTTCGGAGAAACTGCAATGCGATGTGTGAATGCAACTCACAGATTTACACGTTTCTCTTCAGTCATCAGTTTGCTAACACAGTTTTCTGGAAATCTGCAGTGGGATATTTCTCAGGGCTATGAAGCTTATGGTGACAAAGGAAATACCCTCGGAGGAAAGCTAGAGAGAAGCTTCCTACGAAACTTCAGGTTGATGTGTGAATTCATCTCTCATAGTTTCACTTATATTTCATGGAGCAGGCCATTAGCACTCTCTTTGAAAAATCTAAGAAATGTTACTTTCTAATGCTTTGAGGCCTACCGTGATAAAGGAAATATCAACAGTTAATAACGAGAGAGAAGCTTTCTGAGAAATTTCTTCATGACCTGTGATTTAATCTCACAGTGTTACAAGTTACTCCGCAGCAAGCAGTTTGCTAACACTGTTTTCGTGGAATCTGCAAAGTGATATTTGGGAGCCAATTCGGGCCCATTGTGAAAAAGGAAGTATCCACACATAACAACTAGAGAATAGCTTTCTGAGAAAATGCTTTAAGATGTGTGAATTCATCACACAGAGTTCCACCCTTCTCTAATTGGAACAGATTGCTAACACTGTTATCGTGGATACTGCAATGTGATAATTGTGAGTTCACTGAGGGCTGGGGATAAAGGATATATCCTCCGACAGAAACTGGAAAGAAGCCTTCTGGGAAACAGCACTGCAATGTGTGAATGCAACTCACAGAGTTGCACGTTTCTGTTCAGTCATTAGTTTGCTAACACAGTTTTCTGGAAAACTGCAAAGGGATAAAAAGATATATCCTCAGACAGAAACTGGAAAGAAACCCTCTGTGAAATTGCACTGCGATGTGTGAATGCAAGTCAAAGAGTTACAGGTTTCTCTTCATTCATCAGTTTGCTAACACAGTTTTCTGGAAATCTGCAAAGGGATATTTCTCAGCGCTATGAAGCTTATCATGACAAAGGAAATATCCTCGGAGGAAAACTAGAAAAAAACTTCCTAAGAAACTTTTGTTTGATGTGTGAATTCATCTCTCAGAGCTACACTTATATTTCATGGAGCAGGCCATTAGCACTGTCTTTGAAGAATCTATGAAATGTTACTCTGGAAAGCATGGAGGCCTACGCTGATAAAGGAAATATCAACAGTTAAAAACGAGAGAGAAGCTTTCTGAGAAATTTCTTTGTGATCTGTGAATTCATCTCACAGTGTTACAAGTTATATCTCATGAAGCAGTTTGCTAACACTCTTTTCGTGGAATGGGCAATGTGATATTTGGGAGCCAATTCGGGCCCATTGTGAAATAGGAATTATCCACACATAACAAATAGAGAATAGATTTCTGAGACATTGCTTTTAGATGTGTGAGTTCATTACACAGAGTTCCACCCTTCCCTTCTTGGAACAGTTTGCTAACACTGTTGTGGTGGATTCGGCAATGTGATATTTGGGATCCCATTGAGGGCTATGCGGAGAAAGGATATACCCTCGGACAGAAAGTGGAAAGAAGCCTTCTGTGAAACTGCACTGCGATGTGTGAATGCAACTCACACAGTTACACGTTTCTCTTCAGTCATCAGTTTGCTAACACACTTTTCTGTAAATCTGCAATGGGATATTTCTCAACGCTATGAAGCTTATGGGGACAAAGGAAATATCCTCAGAGGAAAACTAGAGAGAAACTTGCTAAGAAACTTCTAGTTGATGTGTGAGTTCATCTCTCTGAGTTACACTTTTATTTCATGGAGTATGCCATTAGCACTGTCTTTGAAGAATCTAAGAAATGTTAATTTGGAATGCATTGAGGCCTACGCTTGTATAGGAAATATCAACAGTTAAAAACGAGAGAGAAGCTTTCTCAGAAATTTCTTTGTGATCTGTGAATTCGCCTCAAAGAGTTACAAGTTATTCCTAGGGAAGCAGTTTGCTAACACTCTTTTCGTGGAATCGGCAAAGTGATATTTGGGAGCCAATTCGGGCCCATTGTGAAAAAGGAATTATCCACACATAACAACTAGGGAATAGCTTTCTGAGAGTTTTCTTTTAGATGTGTGACTTCATCACACAGATTCCACCCTTTCCTTCTTGGAACAGTTTGCTAACACTCTTTTGGTGGATCTGCAATGTGATATTTGGGATCCCAGTGAGGGCAGTGGGGAAAAAGGACATATCCTCAGACCGAAACTGGAAAGAAGAATTCTGTGAAACTGCACTGCGATGTGTGAATACAACTCACAGAGATACACGTTTCTATTCAGTCATCAGTTTGCTAACACAGTTTTCTGGAAATCTGCAATGGGATATTTCTTAGCGCTATGAAGCTTATGGTCACAAAAGAAATATCCTCGGAGGAAAACTAGAAAGAAACTTCCTAAGAAACTTCTGGTTGATTTGTGAATTCATATCTGAGTTACAGTTATATTTCATGGAGCAGGTCATTAGCACTGTCTTTAAAGAATCTAAGAAATGTTAATGCTTTCCTACGCTGATAAAGGAAATATCAACAGTTAGAAACCAGAGAGAAGCTTACTGAGAAGTTTCTTTGTGATCTGTGAATTCATCTCACAGAGTTACAAGTTATTCCTCAGGAAGCAGTTTGGTAACACTCTTTTCATGGAACGGGCCAAGTGATATTTGGGAGCCAATTCGGGCCCATTGTGAAAAAGGAAGTATCCACACATAACAACTAGAAAATAGCTTTCTGAGAGATTACTTTTAGATGTGTGACTTCATCACACCGAATTCCAAACTTCCATTTTGGAACAGTTTACTAACACTGTTGTGGTGGATTCTGCAATGTGATATTTTAGAGGTAATTGAGGGCTATGTTGAGAAAGGATATATCCTCAGACAGAAACTGGAAAGAAGTCTTCTGTGAAACTGCACTGCGATGGGTGAATGCAACTCACAGAGATACACGTTTCTCTTCAGTCATCAGTTTGCTAACACAGTTTTCTGGAAATCTGCAATGGGATACCTCTAAGCGCTATGAAGCTCATGGTGACAAAGGAAATATCCTCGGAGGAAAACTAGAAAGAAGCTTCCAAAGAAAACTCTGGTTGATGTGTGAATTCATCTCTCAGAGTTACAGTTATATTTCATGGAGAGGGCCATTAGCACTGTCTTTGAAGAATCTAAGAAATGTTACTTTGGAATGCGTTGAGGCCTACACTGATAAAGGAAATATCAACAGTGAAAAACGAGACAGAAGGTTTCTGAGAAATTTCTTTGTGATCTGTGAATTCATCTCACACAGTTACAAGTTATTCCTCATGAAGCAGTTTGCTAACACTCTTTTAGTGAAATCGTCAAAGTGATCTTTGGGAGCCATTTCGGGCCCATTGTGAAAAAGGAATTATCCACACATAACAACTAGAGAATAGCTTTCTGAGATATTGCTTTTAGATGTGTGACTTCATCACACAGAGTTCCACCCTTCCCTTCTTGGAACAGTTCGCTAACACTGTTGTGGTTGATTCTGCAATGTGATATTTGGGAGCTCATTGAGGGCTATGGGGAGAAAGGATAAATCCTCAGACAGAAACTGGAAAGAAGCCTTCGGTGAAACTGCACTGCGATGTGTGAATACAACTCCCAGAGTTACACGTTTCTCTTCAATCATCAGTTCGCTAACACAGTTTTCTGGAAATCTGCAATGGGATATTTCTCATCGCTACGAAGCTTATGGTGACAAAGGAAATGTCCTCGAAGGAAAACTAGAACGAAGCTTCCTAAGAAACTTCTTCTTGATGTGTGAATTCATCTCCCAGAGTTTCAGTTATATTTCTTGGGGCAGTCCATTAGCACTATCTTTGAAGAATCTAAGAAATGTTACTTTGGAACACATTGAGGCCTACCGTGATAAAGGAAATATCAATAGTTAAAAACGAGAGAGAAGCTTTCTGAGAAATTTCTTAATGATCTAGGAATTCACCTCACAGAATTACAAGTTATTCCTCAGGAAGCAGTTTGCTAACACTCTTTTCGTGAAATCGGCAAAGTGATATTTGGGAACCAATTCGGGCCCATTGTGAAAAGGGAATTATCCACACATAACAAACAGAGAATAGCTTTTGGAGAGATTGCTTTTAGACGTGTGACTTCATCACACAGAGTTCCATTCTTCCCTTCTTGGAATATTTTGCTTACACAGTTGTCGTGGATTCTTCAATGTGATATTTGGGAGCTCATTGAGGGCTATGGGGGGAAAGGATATATCCTCATACAGAAAATGGAAAGAAGCCTTCTGTGAAACTCCACTGCGATGTGTGAATCCAACTCACCGAGTTACACGTTTTTCTTGGGTCATCAGTGTGCTAACACAGTTTTCTGGAAATCTGCAATGGGATATTTCTCAGCGCTATGAAGCTTATCGTGACAAAGGAAATATCCTCCGAGGAAAGCTAGAAAGAAGCTTCCTAAGAACTTTCTCGTTGATGTGTGAATTCATCTCTCAGAGTTACACTTATATTTGATGGAGCAGGCCATTAGCACTGTCTTTGAAGAATCTAAGAAACATTACTTTTGAACGCATTGAGGCCTCCACTGATAAAGGAAATATCAACAGTTAAAAACGAGAGGAAAGCTTGTTGAGAAATACCTTTGTGATCTCTGAATTCATCTCACACAGTTACAAGTTATTCCTCAGGAAGGAGTTTGCTTGCACTCTTTTCGTGGAATCGGCAAAGTGATATTTGGGAGCCAATTTGGGCCCATTGTTAAAAAAGAAGTATCCACACATAACAAGTGGAGAATAGCTTTCTTAGAGATTGCTTTTGTTTGTGTGATTTCATCACACAGAGTTCCACCCTTCCCTTATTGGAACAGTTAGCTTACACTGTTGTGGAGGATTCTGCAATGTAATATATGGGAGCTCTTTGAGGGCAATGGGGAGAAAGGATATATCCCCTGACAGAAACTGGAATGAAGCCTTCTGTGAAACTGCACTGCGATGTGTGAATGCAACTCACAGAGATACACGTTTCTCTTCACTCATCAGTTTGCTAACACAGTTTTCTGGAAATCTGCAAAGGGATATTTCTCAGCGCTATGAGGCTTATTGTGACAAAGGAAATATCCTCGGAGGAAAACTTGAAAGAAGCTTCTTAAGAAAATTCTGGTTGATGTGTGAATTCATCTCTCAGAGTTTCAGGTATATTTCATGGAGCAGACCATTAGCACTGTTTTTGAAGAATCTACGAAATGTTATTCGTAACGCATTCAGGCCTAGGCTGATAATGGAAATATCAACAGTTAAAAACGAAACAGAAGCTTTCTCAGAAATTTCTTTGTGATCTGTGAATTCATCTCACAGAGTTCCAAGTTATTCCTCTAGGAGCAGTTTGCTAACACTCTTTTAGTGGAATCAGAAAAGTGATATTTGGGTGCCAATTCGGGTCCATCGTGAAAAAGGAAGTATCTACACATAAAAACTAGAGAATAGCTTTCTGAGAGATTGCTTTTAGATGTGTGACTTCATCACACAGAGTTCCACCCTTCCCTTCTAGGAACAGTTTGCTGACACTGTTGTCGTGGATTCTGCAATGTGATATTTGGGAGCTCATTGAGGGCTATGGGGGGAAAGGATATATCCTTATACAGAAACTGTAAAGAAGCCTTCTGTGAAACTGCACTGCGATGTGTGAATGCAACTCACAGAGATACACGTTTCTCTTCAGTCATCAGTTTGCTAACACAGTTTTCTGGAAATCTGAAAAGGGATATTTCTCAGCGCTATGAAGCTTATGGTGATAAAGGAAATATCCTCGGAGGAAAACTTGAAAGAAGCTTCTTAAGAAACTTCTGTTTGATGTGTGAATTCACCTCTCAGAGTTACAGGTATATTTCATGGAGCAGGCCATTAGCACTGTCTTTGAGGAATCTACGAATTGTTATTTGGAACACGTTCAGGCCTAGGCTGATAAAGGAAATATCAACAGTTAAAAATGAGAGAGAAGCTTTCTGAGAAATTTCTTTTTGATTTGTGAATTCGTCTCACACAGTTACAAGTTATTCCTCAGAAAGCAGTTTGCTAACACTCATTTCGTGGATCGGCAAAGTGATATTTGGGAACCAATTCGGGCCCATTGTGAAAAGGGAATTATCCACACATAACAACCAGAGAATAGCTTTTGGAGAGATTGCTTTTAGACGTGTGACTTCATCACACAGAGTTCCACCCTTCCCTTCTTGGAATATTTTGCTTACACAGTTGTCATGGATTCTTCAATGTGATATTTGGAGCTCATTGAGGGCTATGGGTGAAAGGATATATCCTCATAGAGAAAATCAAAGAAGCCTTCTGTGAAACTGCACTGCGATGTGTGAATGCAACTCACCGAGTTACACGTTTCTCTTGAGTCATCAGTGTGCTAACACAGTTTTCTGGAAATCTGCAATGGGATATTTCTCAGCGCTATGAAGCTTATCGTGACAAAGGAAACATCCTCTGAGGAAAACTAGAAAGAAGTTTCCTAAGAAAGTTCTGGTTGATGTGTGAATTCATCTCTCAGAGTTACACTTATATTTCATGGAGCAGGCCATTAGCACAGTCTTTGAAGAATCTAAGAAATGTTACTTTGGAAGGCATTGAGGCCTACGCTGATAAAGGAAATATCAAGATTTAAAAAGAGAGAGAAGGTTTCTGAGAAATTTCTATATGATCTGTGAAGTCATCTCACACAGTTACAAGTTATTCCTCAGTAAGCAGTTTGCTAACACTCCTTTGGTGGAATCGGCAAAGTGATATTTGGGAGCCAATTCGGGCCCCTTGTGAAAAAGGAAGTATCCACAGATAACATCTAGAGAATAGGTATCTGAGAGATTGCTTTTGGATTTGTGACTTCATCACACAGAGTTCCACCCTTCCCTTCTTGGAACAGTTTTCTAAAACTGTTGTCGTGTGAATCTGCACTGCGATGTGTGAAAGCAACTCACAGAGTTACACATTTCTCTTCAGTCGTCAGTTTGCTAACACAGTTTTCTGGAAATCTGCAATGGGATATTTCTCAGTGCTATGAGCTTATGGTGACAAAGAAAATACCCCCGGAGGAAAACTTGAAAGAAGCTTCCCAAGAAACTACTGGTTGATGTGTGAATTCATCTCTCTGAATTACACTTATATTTCATGTATCAGGCCATTGGCACTGTCTTTGAAGAATCTAAGAAATGTTACTTTGGAACGCATTGAGGCCTACGCTGATAAAGGAAATATCAACAGTTAAAAACGAGAGAGCAGGGCGGGCGCGGTGGCTCAACCCTGTAATCACAGCACTTTGGGAGGCCGAGACGCGCGGATCACGAGGTCAGGAGACCGAGACCATGCTGGTTAACACTGTGAAACCACGTCTCTACTAATAATACAAAAAAAATTTAGCCGGGAAAGGTGGCGGGCACCTGTAGTCCCAGCTACTTGGGAGGCTGAGGCAGGAGAATGGCGTAAACCCGGGAGGCGGAGCTTGCAGTGAGCTGAGATCCGGGCACCGCGTTCCACCGCGGGCCGCAGAGCAAGACTCCGTCTCAAAAAATAAAAAACAAAAAAACAAAAAAACAAACAAAAACGAGAGAGAAGTTTCCTGAGAAATTTCTTTGTGATCTGTGAATTCATCTCACACAGTTACAAGTTATTCCTCGGGAAGCAGTTTGCTAACACTCTTTTCGTGGAATCGGCAACGTGAAATTTAGGAGCCATTTCGTGCCCATTGTGAAAAAGTAGTATCCACACAAACAACTAGAGAATAGCTTCCTGAGAGATTGCTTTTAGATGTGTGACTTCATCACACAGAGTTCCACCCTTCCCTTCTTGCAACAGTTTGCTAACACTGTTGTCGTGGATTCTGCAATATGATATTTGGAAGCTCATTGAGGGCTACGGGGAGAAAGGATATATCCTCAGAGAGAAACTGGAAAGAAGCCTTCTGTGAAACTGCACTGCGATGTGTGAATGAAACACATCGAATTGCACGTTTCTCTTCAGTCATCAGTTTGCTAACACAGTTTTCTGGAAATCTGCAATGGGATATTTCTCAGGGCTATGAAGCTTATGGTGACAAAGGAAATATCCTCAGAGGAAAACTAGAAAGAAGCTTCCTAGGAAACTTCTGATTGACGTGTGAATTCATCTCTCAGAGTTACACAAATGTTTCATGGAACAGGCCATTAGCACTTTCGTTGAAGAATCTAAGAAATGTGACTTTGGAACGCATTGAGGCCTACGCTGATAAAGGAAATATCAACTTTTAAAAAAGAGAGAGAAGCCTTCTGAGAAATTTCTTTGTGATCCGTGAATTCATCTCACAGGGTATCAAGTTATTCCTTAGGAAGCAGTTTGCTAACACTCTTTTCGTGGAATCTACAAAGTGATATTTGGGAGCCAATTGGGGCACATTGTGAAAAAGGAAGTATCCACACATAACAACAGGAGAATAGCTTTCTGAGAGATTTCTTTTAGATGTGTGACTTCATCACACAGAGTTCCACCCTTCCATTCTTGGAACCGTTTGCCAACACTGTTGTGGTGGATTCTGCAATGTGATATTTGGGAGCTCATTGAGGGTTATGGGGAGAAAGGATATATCCTCAGACAGAAGCTGGAAAGAAGCCTTCTGTGAACCTGCACTGCGATGTGTAAATGCAACTCACAGAGTTACCCGTTTCTCTTCGGTCATCAGTTTGCTAACACAGTTTTCTGGAAATCTGCAATGGGATATTTCTCAGCGCTATGAAGCTTAAGGTGACAAAGGAAATATCTTAGGAGGAAAAATAGAGATAAGCTTCCTAGGAAACATCTGGTTGATGTGTGAATTCACCTCTCAGAGTTACACTTACATTTCATGGTTCAGGCCATTAGCACTGTCTTTGAAGAATCTAAGAAATGTTACTTTGGAACGCATTGAGGCCTACGCTGATAAAGGAAATATCAACAGTTAAAAACGAGAGAAAAGCTTTCTGAGAAATTTCTTTGTGATCTGTGAATTCATCTCACAGAGTTACAAGTTATTCCTCAGGAAGCATTTTGCTAACACTCTTTTAGTGGAATGGGAAAAAGATATTTGGGAGCCAATTCGGGCCCATTGTGAAAAAGGAAGTATCCACACATTACAAATAGAGAAAATCTTTCTGAGAGATTGCTCTTAGATGTGTGACTTCATCACAAAGAGTTCCAACCTTCCCTTCTTGGAACAGTTTGCTAACACTGTTGTGGTGGATTCTGCAATGTGATATTTGGGAGCTCATTGAGGGCTACGGGGAGAAAGGATATATCCTCAGACAGAAACTGGAAAGAAGCCTTCTGTGAAACTGCACGGTGATGTGTGAATTCAACTCACAGAGTTACACGTTTCTCTTCAGTCATCAGTTTGCTAACACAGTTTTCTGGAAAACTGCAATGGGATATTTTTCAGCGCTATGAAGCTTATGGTGACAAAGGAAATATCTTCGGAAGAAATCTAGAAAGATTCTTCCTAAGAAACTTCTGGTTGACGTGAGAATTCATCTCACAGAGTTACGCTGATATTTCATGGAGCAGGCCATTAGCACTGTCTTTGAAGAATCTAAGAAATGTTACTTTGCAACGTATTGAGGCCTATGCAGATAAAGGAAATATCTACAGTTAAAAACGAGAGAGAAGCTTTCTGAGAAATTTCTTTGTGATCTGTGAATTCATCTCACAGAGTTACAAGTTATTCCTCAGGAAGGAGTTTGCTAACACTCTTTTCGTGGAACGTGCAAAGTGATATTTCGTAGCCAATTCAGGCCCATTGTGAAAAAGGAAGTATCCACACATAACAACTAGAGAATAGCTTTCTGAGAGATTGCATTCTGATGTGTGAATTCATCACAAAGAGTTCCACCCTTCCCTTCTTGGAACAGTTTGCTAACACTGTTGTGGTGGATTCTTCAATGTGATACTTGGGAACTCATTGAGGGCTAGGAGGAGAGAGGATATATCTTCAGACTACAAATGGAAAGAAGCCTTCTGTGAAACTGCACTGCGATGTGTGAATGCAAATCACAGAGTTACACGTTTCTTTTCAGTCATCAGTTTGCTAACACAGTTTTCTGGAAATGTACAATGGGATATTTCCCAGCACTATGAAGCTTAAGGTGACAAAGGAAATATCCTCGGAGGAAAACTAGAAAGAAGCTTCCTAAGAAACTTCTGTTTGATGTGTGAATTCATCTCTCTGAGTTACACTTATATTTCCTGGAGCAGGCCATAAGGACTCTCTTTGAAGAATCTAAGAAATGTTGCTTTGGAACGCATTGAGGCCTACGAAGTAAAGGAAAAATCAACAGTTAAAAACGAGAGATAAGCTTTCTGTGAAATTTCTTTGTGATCTGGGAATTCATCTCACAGAGGTACAAGTTATTCCTCAGGAAGCAGTTTGCTAACACTGTTTTCGTGGAATTGGCAAAGTGATCTTTGGGAGCCAATTCAGGCCCAATGTGAAAAAGGAAGTATCCACACTTAACAGTTTGAGAAATGCTTTCTGAGAGATTGCTTTTAGATGTGTGACTTCATCACACAGAGTTCCACCCTTCCCTTCTTGGAACCGTTTGCTAACAGGTTGTGTTGGATTCTGCAATATGATGTATCGGAGCTCATTGAGGACTATGGGGAGAAAGGATATATCCTCAGACAGAAACTGGAAGGAAACATTCTGTGGAACTGCACAGCGATATGTGAATGCAACTCACAGAGTTGCACGTTTCTCTTCAGTCATCAGTTTGCTAACATCGTTTTCTGAAAATCTGCAATGGGATATTTCTCAGTGCTATGAAGCTTATGTTGACAAAGGAAATATCCTTGAAGGAAAACTAGAAAGAAGCTTCCCAAGAAACTTCTGGATGATGTGTGAATTAATCTCTCAGAGTTACACTTATATTTCATGGAGCAGGCCATCAGCACTCTCCTTGAAGTATCAAAGAAATGTTACTTTGGAACGCATTGAGGCCTATGATGTTAAAGGAAATATCAAGATTTAAAAACGAGAGAGAAGCTTTCTGAGAAATTTCTTTGTGATCTGTGAATTCATCTCACACAGTTACAAGTTATTCCTCAGGAAGCAGTTTGCCAACACTCTTTTCATGGGATGGGCAAAGTGATATTTGGGAGCCAAATCGGGACCATGGTGAAAAAGGAAGCATCCACACATAACAACTGCAGAATAGCTTTCTGAGAGATTGCTTTTAGTTGTGTGACTTTATCACACAGAGTTCCACCCTTTCCTTCTTGGAACAGTTTGCTATCACTGTTGTCGTTTATTCTGCAATGTGATATTTGGGAGCTCATTGAGGGCAATGGGGAGAAAGGATATATCCTCAGACAGAAATTGGAAGGAAGCATTCTTTGGAACTGCACTGCGATGTGTGAATGCAATTCACAGAGATACAAGTTACTCTTCAGTCATCAGTTTGCTATCACAGTTTTCTGAAAATCTGCAATGGGATATTTCTCAGCGCTTTGAAGCTAATTGTGACAAACGAAATATCCTCGGAGGAAAACTAGAAAGAAGCTTCCTAAGAAACTGGTGGTTGATGTGTGAAATCATCACTCAGAGATACACTTATATTTCATGGAGCAGGCAATTAGCACTGTCTTTGAAGAATCCAAGAAATGTTACTTTGGAAGGCATTGAGGCCTACGCTGATAAAGGAAATATCAGCAGTTAAAAACGAGAAAGAAACTCTCTGAGAAATTTCCTTTTGATCTGTGAATTCATCTCACAGAGTTACAAGTTATTCCTCAGGTAGCAGTATACTAACACACTTTTCCTGGAAACGGCAAAGTGATATTTGGGAGCCAATTCGGGCGCATTGTGAAAAAGGAAGTATCCACACATAACAACAAGAGAATAGCGTTCTGAGAGATTGCTTTTGGATGTGTGAATTTATCACACAGAGTTCCACACTTCCCTTCTTGGAACAGTTTGCTAACACTGTTGTGGTGGATTCTGCAATGTGATATTTGGGAGCTCCTTGGGGTCTATGGGGAGAAAGGGTATATCCTCCGACAGAAACTGGAAAAAAGCCTTCTCTGAAACTGCAATGTGATGTGAGAATGCAACTCACCGAATTACACGTTTCTCTTCAGTCATCAGTTTGCTAACACAGTTTTCTGGAAATCTGCAATGGGATATTTCTCAGCACTTTGAAGCTCCTGGTGACAAAGGAAATATCTTCGGAGGGAAACTAGAAAGAAGCTTCCTAAGAAACTTCTGGTTGATGTGTGAATTCATCTCTCAGAGTTACTCTTATATTTCATGGAGAAGGCCATTAGCAATGTCTTTGAAGAATCTAAGCAATGTTAATTGGATCGCGTTGTGGCCTACACTGATAAAGGAAATATCAACAGTTAAAAACGACAGAGAAGCTTTCTGAGAAATTTCTTTGTGATCTGTGAATTCATCTCACAGAGTTACAAGTTATTCCTCAGGAAGCAGTTTGCTAACACTCTTTTCCTGGAATGTGCAAAGTGATATTTGGTAGCCTACTTGGGCCCATTGTGAAAGAGGAAGTATCCACACATAACAACTAGAGAATAGCTTTCTGAGAGATTGGTTTCAGATGTGTGACTTCATCACACAGAGTTCCACCCTTCCCTTCCTGGAACATATTGCTAACACTGTTGTGGTGGATTCTGCAATCTGATACTTGGGAACTCATTGAGGGCAATGAGGAGAAAGGATATATCCTCAGACTGAAACTGGAAAGAAGAATTCTATGAAACAGCACTGGGATGTGTGAATGCAACTCACAGAGTTACACGTTTCTTTTCAGTCATCATTTTGCTATCACAGTTTTCTGGAAATCTGCAATGGTATATTTCTCAGCGCTATGAAGCTTACGGTGACAAACGAAATATCCTCGGAGGAAAACTAGAAAGAAGCTTCCTAAGAAACTTCTGGTTGATGTGTGAATTCATCTCTGAATGTTACACTTATATTTCATTGAGCAGGATATTAGCACTGTCTTTGAAGAATCTAAGAAATGTTACTTTGGAACGCGTTAAGGCCTACGAAGTAAAGGAAAAATCAACAGTTAAAAAAGAGAGAGAAGCTTTCTGTGAAATTTCTTTGTGATCTATCAATTCATCTCACAGAGTTACAAGTTACTCCTCAGGAAGCAGTTTGTTACCACTCTTTTCGTGGAATCGGCAAAGTGATCTGTGGGAGCCAATCCCGGCCCATTGTGAAAAAGGAAGTATGCACATATAACAACTAGAGAATAGCTTTGTGAGAGATTGCTTTCTGATGTGTGACTTCCTCACACAGAGTTCCACCCTTCCCTTCTTGGAACAGTTTGCTAACACTGTTGTGGTGGATTCTGCAATGTGATATTTGTGAGCTCATTAGGGCTATGGGGAGAATGGATATATCCTCTGACAGAAACTGGAAAAGAAGCCTTCTGTGAAACTGCACTGCGATGTGTGAATGCAACTCACAGAGATACACGTTTCTCTTCAGTCCTAAGTTTGCTAACACAGTTTTCTGGAAATCTGCAATGGGATATTTCTCAGCGCTATGAAGCTTATGGTGACAAAGGAAATATCCTAGGAGGAAAACTAAAAAGAATCTTCCTAAGAAACTTCTGGTTGACGTGTGAATTCATCTCTCAGAGTTACACTTATATTTCATGGAGCAGGCCATTAGCACTGTCTTTGAAGAATCTAAGAGATATTACCTTAGAACGCATTGAGGCCTACGCTGATAAAGGAAATATCACGAGTTAAAAACGAGAGAGAAGCCTTCTGAGAAATTACTTTCTGGTCTGTGAATTCATCTCAGAGTGTTAAAACTTATTCCTCTGGAAACACTTTGCTAACCCTCTTTTTGTGGAATCGGCATAGTGATCTTTGGGAGCCAATTTGGGCCCATTGTGAAAAAGGAAGTATCCACACATAACAACTAGAGAATAGCTTTCTGACAGATTGCTTTTAGATGTGTGACTTCATCACACAGAGTTCCACCCTTCCCTTCTTGGAACAGCTTGCTAACACTGTTGTGGTGGATTCTGCAATGAGATAATTGGGAGCTCATTGAGGGCTATGAGGAGAAAGGATATATCCTCAGACTGAAACTGGAAAGAAGGCTTCTGTGAAACTGCACTGCGATGTGTGAATGCAACTCACAGAGTTACACGTTTCTCTTCAGTCATCGGTTTGCTAACACAGTTTTCTGGAAATCTGCAATGGTATATTTCTCAGCGCTACGAAGCTTTCTGTGACAAAGGAAATATCCTCGGAGGAAAACTAGAAAGAAGCTTCCTAAGAAACTTCTGGTTGACGTGTGAATTCATCTCTCAGAGTTACACTTATATTTCATGGACCAGGCCATTAGCACTCTCTTTGAAGAATCTAAGAAATGTTACTTTGGAACGCGTTGAGGCCTACAAGGTAAAGGAAAAACCAACAGTTAAAAATGAGAGAGAAGCTTTCTGAGAAATAACTTTGTGATATGTGAATTCACCTCACAGTGTTACAAGTTATTCCTCAGGAAGCAGTGTGCTAACGCTCTTTTTGTGGAATCGGCAAAGTGATATTTGGGAGCCAATTCGGGCCCATTGTGAAGAAGAAAGTATCCACACATAACAACTAGAAAATAGCTTTCTGAGAGATTGCTTTTAGATGTGTGACTTCATCACACAGAGTTCCACCCTTCCCTTCTTGGAACAGTTTGCTAACACTGTTATTGTGGATTCTGCAATGTGATATTTGGGAGCTCATTGAGGGCTATGGGGAGAAAGGATATATCCTCAGACAGAAACTGGAAAGCAGCCTTCTGTGAAACTGCACTGCGATGAATGAATGCAACCACAGAGCTACACGTTTCTCTTCAGTCATCGGTTCACTAACACAGTTTTCTGGAAATCTGCAATGGGATATTTCCCAGCGTTATGAAGCTTATGGTGACAAAGGAAATATCCTCGGGGGAAAACTAGAAAGAAGCTTCCTAAGGAACTTCTGGTTGATGTTTGAATTCATCTCTCAGAGTTACACTTATATTTCATGGAGCAGGCCAGTAGCACTGTCTTTGAAGAACCTAAGAAATGTTACTTTGTAACGCGTTGAGGCCTATGAGGTAAAGGAAAAATCAACAGTTAAAAACGAGAGAGAAGCTTTCTGTGAAATTTCTTTGTGATCTGTGAATTCATCTCACAGAGTTACAAGTTATTCCTCAGGAAGCAGTTTGCTAACACTCTTTTCGTGGAATCGGCAAAGTGATCTTTGGGAGCCAATTCTGGCCCATTGTGAAAAACGAAGTATCCACATATAAAAACTAGAGAATAGCTTTCTGGAGATTGCTTTTAGATGTGTGACTTCATCACACAGAGTTCCACCCTTCCCTTCTTGGAACAGTTTGCTAACACTGTTGTGGTGGATTCTGCAATGTGATATTTGGCAGCTCATTGAGGGCTATGAGGAGAAAGGATATATCCTCCGAATGAAACTGGAAAGAAGCATTCTGTGAAACTGCACTGCAATGTGTGCATGCCACTTACAGACTTACACGTTTCTCTTCTGTCATGAGTTTGCTAACACAGTTTTCTGGAAATCTGCAGTGGGATATTTCTCAGCACTATGAAGCTTATGGTGACAAAGGAAATATCCTTGGAGGAAAACTAGAAAGAAGCTTGCTAAGAAACTTCTGGTTGATGTGTGAATTCATCTCTCAGAGTTACAGTTATATTTCACGGAGTAGGCCATTAGCACTGTCTTTGAAGAATCTAAGAAATGTTACTTTGCAACGCATTGAGGCCTACGCTGATAAAGGATATATCAACAGTTAAAATGAGAGAGAAGCTTTCTGAGAAATTACTTTGTTATCTGTGAAATCATCTCGCTGAGTTACAAGTTATTCCTCAGGATGCAGGTTCGTAACAGTCTTTTCGTGGAATCTGCGAAGTGATATTTGGGAGCCAATTCGGGCAAACTGTGAAAAAGAAAGTATCCACATATAACAACTAGAGAATAGCTTTCTGAGAGATTGCTTTTAGATGTGTGACTTCGTCACAAAGAGTTCCACCCTTCCCGTCTTGGAACAGTTTGCTAACACTGTTGTGGTGGATTCTTCAATGTGATATTTGGGAGCTCTTTGAGGACTATGTGCAGAAAGGATATATCCTCAGATAGAAACTGGAAAGAAGCCTTCTGTGAATCTGCACTGTGATGTCTGAATGCAACTCATAGAGTTTCACGTTTCTCTTCAGTCATCAGTTTGCTAACACAGTTTTCTGGAAATCTGCAATGGGATATTTCTCAGCGCTATGATACCTATGGTGACAAAGGAAATATCCTCGGTGGAAAACTAGAAAGAAGGTTGGTAAGAAACTTCTGGTTGATGTGTGAATTGATCTCCCAGACTTACACTTATATTTCATTCAGAAGGCCATTAGCACTGTCTTTGAAATCTAAGCAATGTTACTTTGGAACGCGTTGAGGCCTACGCTAATAAAGGAAATATCAACAGTTAAAAACGAGAGAGAAGCTTTCTGAGAAATTTCTTTGTGATCTGTGAATTCATCTCACAGAGTTACAAGTTATTACTCAGGAAGCAGTTTGCTATCACTATTTAGTGGAATCGCCAAGTGATATTTGGGAGCCAATTCAGGCCCATTGTGAAAAAGTACGTATCCACACATAACAACTAGAGAATAGCTTTCTGAGAGATTTCTTTTAGATGTGTGACTTCATTACACAGAGTTCCACCCTTCCCTTCTTGGAACAGTTTACTAACACTGTTCTGGTGGATTCTGCCATGTAATATTTGGGAGCTCATTGAGGGCTATGGGGAGAAAGGATATATCCTCAGACAGAAACTGGAAAGAAGGCTTCTGTGAAACTGCACTGCGATGTTTGAATGCAACTCACAGAGATACACGTTTTTCTTCAGTCCTCAGTTTGCTAACTCAGTTTTCTGTAAATCTGCAATGGGATATTTCTCAGCGCTATGAAGCTTATGGTCACAAAGGAAATATCCTCGGAGGAAAACTAGAAAGAAGCTTCCTAAGAAACTTCTGGTTGATATGTGAATTCATCTCTCAGAGTTACACTTATATTTCATGGAGCAGGCCATTAGCCCTGTCTTTGAAGAACCTAAGTGATGCTACTTTAGAACGCATTGAAGCCTACGCTGATAAAGGAAATACCAACACTTAAAAAAGAGAGAGAAGCATTCTGAGAAATTACTTTGTGGTCTGTGAATTCATCTCACAGTGTTACAACTTATTCCTCTGGAAGCACTTTGTTAACCCTCTTTTCGTGGAATTGGCAATTTGATTTTTGGGAGCCAATTCGGGTCCATTGTAAAAAAGAAACTATCCACACATAACAACTAGAGAATAGCTTTCTGAGAGATTGCTTTTAGATGTCTGACTTCAACACACAGAGTTCCACCCTTCCCTTCTTGGAACAATTTGCTAACACTGTTGTGGTGGATTCTGCAATGGGATATTTGGGAGCTCATTGAGGGCTATGGGGAGAAAGGATATATCCTCAGACTGAAACTGGAAAGAAGCCTTCTGTGAAACGGCAACCTCGATGTTTGAATGCAACTCGCAGAGATACATGTTTCTCTTCAGTCCTCAGTGTGCTAACACAGTTTTCTGGAAATCTGCAATGGGATATTCCTCAGTGCTATGAAGCTTATGGTGACAAAGGAAATATCCTCGGAGGAAAACTAGTAAGAAGCTTCCTCAGAAACGTCTGGTAGATATTTAAATTCATCTCTCAGATTTACACTTATATTTCATGGATCAGGCCATTAACACTGTCTTTGAAGAATCTAAGCAATGTTACTTTGGAACGCGTTGAGGCCTACGCTGATAAAGAAAATGTCAACAGTTAAAAACGAGACAGAAGGTTTCTGAGAAATTTCTTTGTGATCTGTGAATACATCTCACAGAGTTACAAGTTTTTCCTCAGGAAGCAGTTTGCTTACATTCTTTTCGTAGAATCTGCAAAGTGATACTTGGGAGCCAATTTGGGCCCATGGTGAAAAAGTAAGTATCCACACATAACAACTAGAGAATAGCTTTCTGAGAGATTGCTTTTAGATGTGTGACTTCCTCACACAGAGTTCCACCCTTCCCTTCTTGGAACAGTTTGCTAACACTGTTATTGTGGATTCTGCAATGTGATATTTGGGAGCTCATTGAGGGCTATGAGGAGAAAGGATATATCCTCAGACTGAAACTGGAAAGAAGCCTTCTGTGAAACTTCACTGTGATGTGTGAATGCAACTCACAGGGTTACACGTTTCTTTTCAGTCATCAGTTTGCTAACACAGTTTTCTGGAAATCTGCAATGGGATATTTCTCAGCGCTATAAAGCTTTTGGTGACAAAGGAAATATCCTCGGAGGAAAACTAGAAAGAATCTTCCTAAGAAACTCCTGGTTGTTGTGTGAATTCATCTCTCAAAGTTACACTTATATTTCATGAGCAGGCCATTAGCACTGTCTTCGAAAAATCTAAGAAATGTTACTTTTGAATGCATTGATGCCTCCGCTGATAAAGGAAATATCAAGAGTTAAAAAGGAGAGAGAAGCCATATGAGAAATTACTTTGTGGTCAGTGAATTTATCTCACAGAGTTACAACTTATTCCTCTGGAAGACTCTGCTAACCCTCTTTTCGTGGAATCAGCAATGTGATTTTTGGGAGCCAATTCGGGCCCATGGTGAAAAAGCACGTATCCACACATAACAACTAGAGAATTGCTTTCTGAGAGATTGCTTTTAGATGTGTGACTTCATCACACAGAGTTCCACCCTTCCCTTCTCGGAACAGTTTGCTAACACTGTTGTCGTGGATTCTGCAATGTGATATTTGGGAGCTCATTGAGGGCTATGGAGAGAAAGGATATATCCTCAGACAAAATCTGGAAAGAAGACTTCTGTGAAACTGCACTGCGATGTGTGAATGCAACTCATAGAATTAAACGTTTCTCTTCACTCATGAGTTCGCTAACACAGTTTTCTTAAAATCTGCAATGGGATATTTCTAGGCGCTATGTAGGTTATGGTGACAAAGGAAATAACCGCCGAGTAAAACTAGACAGAAGCTTCCTAAGAAACTTCTGGGTGATGTGTGAATTCATCTCTCAGAGTTACACTTATATTTCATGGAGCAGGCCATTAGCACTCTCTTTGAAGAATCTAAGAAATGTTACTTTGGCACGCATTGAAGCCTCCGCTGATAAAGGAAATATCAAGAGTTAAAAATGAGAGAGAAGCTTTCTGAGAAATTTCTTTGTGATCTCACAGAGTTACAAGTTATTCCTCAGGAAACACTTTGTTAACACTCTTTTCGTGGAATCGGCAAAGTAATCTTTGGGAGCCAATTCTGCCCATTGTGAAAAAGGAAGTATCCACACATAACAACTAGAGAATAGCTTTCTGAGATATTGCTTTTAGATGTGTTACTTCATCACACAGATTTCCACACTTCCCTTCTTGGAACAGTTGGCTAAAACTGTTGTGGTGGATTCTGCAATGTGATATTTGGGAGCTCATTGAGGGCTATTGGGAGAAAGGTTATATCCTCAGACAGAAACTGGAAAGAAGCCTTCCGAGAAACTGCACTGCGATGTGTGAATGCAACTCACACAGTTACACGTTTCACTCCAGTCATCAGTTTGCTAACACAGTTTTCTGGAAATCTGCAATGGGATATTTCTCAGCGCTATGAAGCATATGGTCACAATGGAAATATCCTTGGAGGAAAACTAGATAGAAGCTTCCTAAGAATCTTCTCGTTGATGTGTGAATTCATCTCTCAGAGTTACACATACATTACATGGAGCAGGTCATTAACACTGTCTTTGAAGAATCTAAGAAATGTTACTTTGGAACGTGTTGAGGCCTACGCTGATAAAGGAAATATCTAGAGTTAAAAATGAGAGCGAACCTTTCTGAGAAATTTCTTTGTGATCTGTGAATTCATCTCACTGAGTTACAAGTTATTCCTCAGGAAGCAGTTTGCTAACACTCTTTTCATGAAATCCGCAAAGTGATATTTGGGAGCCATTTCGGGCCCACTGTGAAAAAGGAAGTATCCACACATAACAACTAGAGAATAGCTTTCTGAGAGATTGCTTTCAGATATTTGACTTCATGACACAGAGTTCCACCTTTCCCTTCTTGGAACAGAGTGCTAACACTGTTGTCGTGGATTCTGCAATGTGATATTTGCGATCTCATTGAGGGCTATGGGGAGAAAGTGTACATCCTCAGACAGAAACTGGAAAGAAGCCTTCTGTGGAACTACACTGCGATGTGTGAATGCAACTCACCCAGATACACGGTTCTCTTCAGTCATCTGTTTCCTAACACAGTTTTTTCGAAATCTGCATTGGGATATTTCTCAGCGCTATGAAGCTTATGGTGACAAAGGTAATATCCTCGGAGGAAAACTATACAGAAGCTCCTTAAGAAACTTCTTGTTGATGTGTGAATTCAACTCTCAGAGTTTCACTTATATTTCATGGAGCAGGACATTAGCACTGTCCATGAAGAATCTAAGAAATGTTACTTTGGAACCCTTTGAGGTCTCCGCTGCTAAAGGAAATATCAACAGTTAAAAGCGAGAGAGAAACTTTCTGGGAATTTTCCTCGTGTTTTGAGAATTCAACTCACAGAGTTACAAGTTTTTCCTCAGGAAGCAGTTTGCTAACACACTTTTCATGGAATGGGCAAATTGATATTTGGGAGCCAACTTGGGCCCATTGTGAAAAGGAAGTATCCACACATAACAACTAGAGAATAGCTTTCTGAGAGATTGCTTTTAGATGTGTGACTTCATCACACAGAGTTCCACCCTTCCCTACTTGAAACAGTTTGCTAACACTATTGTCGTGGTTTCTGCAATGTGATATATGGGAGCTCTTTGAGGGCTAAGGGGAGAAAGGATATATCCGCAGACAGAAACTAGAAACCGCACTGCGTGAAATTGAACTGCGATGTATGAATGCAACTCACAGAGTTACACGTTTCTCTTCAGTCATCAGTTTGCTAACACAGTTTTCTGGAAATCTGCAATGGGATATTTCTCAGTGCTATGAAGCTTATGGTGACACAGGAAATATCCTCGGAGGAAAACTAGAAAGAAGCTTCCTCAGAAACTTCTGGTTGATGAGTGAATTCATCTCATAGTTACACTTAGGTTTCATGGCGCAGGCCATTAGCACTGTCTCTGAAGAATCTAAGAAATGTTACTTTGGAACGCATTGAGGCATATGCTGATAAGGGAAATATCAACAGTTAAAAATAAGAGAGAAGCTTTCTAAGAAATTTCTTTGTGATCTGTGAATTCACCACACAGAGTTACAAGTTATTGCTCAGGAAGCAGTTTGCTATCACTATTTTCGTGGAATCAGCAAAGTGATCTTTGGGAGCCAATTCGCACCCATTGTGAAAAAGGAAGTATCCACACATAACAACAAGAGAATAGCTTTCTGAGAGATTGCTCTTAGATGTGTGACTTCATCACACAGAGTTCCACCCTTCCCTTCTTGGAACAGTCTGCTAACACTGTTGTCGTGGATTGTGCAATGTGATATTTTGGAGCTCATTGACGGCTACGGGGAGAAAGGATATATCCTCAGACAAAAACTGGAAAGAAGCCTTCTCTGAAACTGCACTGTGATGTGTGAATGCAACTCACAGAGTCACATGTTTTTCTTCAGTCATCAGTTTGCTAATACAGTTTTCTGAAAATCTGGAATGGGATATTTCACAGCGCTATGAAGCTTATGTTGACAAAGGAAATATCGTTGGGGGAAAACTAGAAAGAAACTTCCTAAGAAACTTCTGGTTGATGTGTGAATTCATCTCTCACAGTTAAACTTTTATGTCATGGAGCAGGCCATTACCACAGTCTTTGAAGAATCTAAGAAATGTTACCTTGGAAAGCATTGAGGCCTAGGCTGATAAAGGAAATATCAACAGTTAAAAATGAGAGAGAAGCTTTCTGAGATATTTCTTTGCCATCTGTGAATTCATCTCACAGAGTTACAAGTTATTCCTGAGGAAGCAGTTTGCTAACACTCTTTTCGTGGAATGGGCAAAGTGATATTTGGGAGCCAATTCGGGCCCATTTTGAAAAAGGAAATATCCACACATAACAACTAGAGAATAGCTTTCTGAGAGATTGCTTTTAGATGTGTGACATCATCACACTGAGATACACCCTTCCCTTTTTGGAACAGTGTGCTAACACTGTTGTCGTGGTTTCTGCAATGTGATATTTGGGAGCTCATTGACGGCTATGTTGAGAAAGGATATATCCTCAGACAGAAACTGGAAAGAAGCCTTCTGTGAAACTGCACTGCGATGTGTGAATGCAACTCACCGAGATACACGTTTCTCTTCACTCATCAGTTTGCTAACAGAGTTTTCTGGATATCTGCAATGGGATATTTCTCAGTGCTATGAAGCTTATGGTGACAAAGGATATATCCGCAGAGGAAAACTAGAAAGAAGCTTCCTAAGAAACTTCTGGATGATGTGAGAATTCATCTCTCAGAGTTACACTTATATTTCATGGAGCAAGCCATTAGCACTGTCTTTTAAGAATCTAAGAAATGTTACTTTGGAACGCATTGAGGCCTACGCTGATACAGGAAATATCAACAGTTAAAAACAAGAGAGAAGTGTTCGGAGAAGTTTCTTTGTGATCAGTGAATTCATCTCACGGTATTACAAGATATTTGGGAGCTCATTGAGGGCTATGGGGAGAAAGGATATATCCTCAGAAAGAAACTGGAAAGAAGCCTTCTGTGAAACTGCACTGTGATGTGTGAATGCAACTCACAGAGTTACACGTAACACTTCAGTCATCAGTTTGCTAAGACAGTTTTTTGGAAATCTGCAATGGGATATTTCTCAGCACTAAGAAGCTTATGGTGACAAAGGAAATATCCTCGGAGGAAAACAAGAAAGAAGCTTCCTAAGAAACTTCTGGTTGATGTGTGAATTCATCTCTCAGAGTTACACTTATATTTCATGGAGCAGGCCATTAGCACTGTCTTTGAAGAATATAAGAAATGTTACTTTGGAACGCATGGAGGCTTATGCTGATAAAGGAAATATCAAGAGTGAAAAATGAGTGAGAAGCTTTCTGAGAAATTTCTTTGTGATCTGTGAATTCATCTCACAGAGTTACAAGTTATTCCTCGGGAAGCAGTTTGCAAACGCTCTTTTCGTGGAATGATAAAAGTGATATTTGGGTGCCAAATCGGTCCCATTGTGAAAAAGGAATTATCCACACATAACAACTAGAGAATAGCTTTCTGAGAGATTGCTTTAGAAGTTTGACTTCATCGAACAGAGTACCACCCGTCCATTCTTGCAACAGTTTGCTACCACTGCTCTCGTAGATTCTGCAATGTGATATTTCAGAGCTCATTGAGGGCTCTGGGGAGAAATGATATATCCTCAGACAGAAACTGGAAAGAAGCCTTCTGTGAAACTGCACTGCGATTTGTTAATGCAACTCACAAAGTTACAAGTTTCTCTTCAGTCATCAGTTTGCTAACACAGTTTTTTGGAAATCTGCAATGGGATATTCCTCAGTGCAACGAAGCTTATGGTGACAAAGGAAGTATCCCTGGAGGAAAACTAGAATGAAGCTGCCTAAGAAACTTCTGGTTGATGTGTGAATTCATCTCTCTGAGTTACACTTATAATTCATGGAGCAGGCCATTAGCACTGTCTTTGAAGAACCTAAGAAATGTTACTTAGGAACGCATGGAGGACTACGCTGATAAAGGAAATATCAAGAATTAAAAACGAGAGAGAAGCTTTCTGAGAAATTTCTTTGTGATCTGTGAATTCATCTCACAGACTTACAAGTTATTCCTCAGGGAGCAGTTTGCTAACACTCTTATCGAGGAATCTGCAAGGTGATATCTGGGAGCCAATTCGGGCCCATTGTGAAAAAGGAAATATCCACACGTAACAGCTAGAGAATAGCTTTCTGAGAGATTGCTTTTAGATGTGTGACTTCATCACACAGAGTTCCAACCTTCCCTCTTGGAACAGTTTGCTAACACTATTGTGGTGGATTCTGCAATGTGATATTTGGGAGCTCATTGAGGGCTATGGGGAGAAAGGATATATCCACAGACAGAAACTGTAAAGAAGGTTTCTGTGAAGCTGCACTGCGATGTGTGAATGCAACACACAGAGTTGCATGTTTGTCCTCAGTCATCAGTTTGCTAACACAGTTTTCTGGAAATCTGCAATGGGATATTTCTCAGCGCTATGAAGCTTGTGGTGACAAAGGAAATATCCTCGGAGGAAAACTAGAAAGAAGCTTCCTAAGAAACTTCTGGTTGATGTGTGAATTCATCTCTCAGAGTTACACATATGTATCATGCAGCAGGCGATTAGCCCTGTCGTTGAAGAATCTAGGAAATGTGACTTTGGAACGCTTTGAGGCCTACGCTGATAAAGGAAATATCAACTTTTAAAAAGGAGAGAGAAAGTTTCTGAGAAATTTCTTTGTGATCTGTGAATTCATCTCACAGAGTTACAAGTTATTCCTTAGGAAGCAGTTTGCTAACACTCTTTTCTTGGAATCTTCAAAGTGATATTTGGGAGCCATTTCGGGCCCATAGTGAAAAGGGAAGTATCCACACATAACAACTGGAGAATAGATTTCGGAGAGATTGCTTTTAGATGTGTGATTTCATCACACAGACTTCCACCCTTCCCTTCTTGGAACACTTTGCTAACACTGTTGTGGTGGATTCTGCAAATTGATATTTGGGAGCTCCTTGAAGGCTACGGGGAGAAAGGTTATATCCTCAGACAGAAATTGTAAAAAGCCTTCTGTGAAACTACACTGCGACGTGTGAATGAAAGTCACAGAGTTATACGTTTCTCTTCTGTCATCAGTTTGCTAACACAGTTTTCTGGAAATCTGCAATGGGATATTTCTCAGGGCTATGAAGCTTCTGGTGACTAAGGAAATATCGTCGGAGCAAAACTAGAAAGAAGCTTCCTAAGAAACTTCTGGTTGATGTGTGAATTCTTCTCTTAGAGTTATACTTATATCTCATGGAGCAGGACATTAGCACTGTCTTTGAAGAATCTGAGAAATGGGACTTTGGAACGCATTGAGGCCTATGCTGATAAAGGAAATATCAACTTTTAAAAAAGAGAGAGAAACTTTCTGAGAAATTTCTTTGTGATCTGTGAATTCATCTCACAGTGTTACAAGTTATTCCTCAGGAAGCAGTTTGCTAACACTCTTTTCGTGGAATCTGTAAAGTGATATTTGGGAGCAAATTGGGGCCCATTGTGAAAAAGGAAGTATCCACACATAACAACTGGAGAATAACTTTCTGAGAGATTGCTTTTAGACGTGTGACTTCATCACACAGAGTTCCACCCTTTCCCTTCTTGGAACACTTTGCTAACACTGTGGTGGTGGATTCTGCAATGTGATATTGGGGAGCTCATTGAGGGCTCTGGGGAGAAAGGATGTATCCTCAGACAGAAACTGGAAAGAAGCCTTCGGTGAAACTGCACTGCGACGTGTATATGCAACTCACAGAGTTACACGTTTCTACAGTCATCAGTTTGCTAACACACTTTTCTGGAAATCTGCAATGGGATATTTCTCAGTTCTATGAAGCTTATGATGACAAAGGAAATATCCTCGCAGGAAAACTAGAAAGAAGCTGCCTAAGAAACTTCTGGTTGATGTGTGAATTCATCTCTCTGACTTACACTTATATTTCATGGAGCAAGCCATTATCGCTGTCTTAGAAGAATCTCAGAAATCTTACTTTGGAACGCATTGAGGTCTACGCAGATAAATTTAATAGCAACAGTTGAAAACGAGAGAGAAGCTTTCTTAGAAATTTCTTGGTCATCTGTGAATTCATCTCACAGAGTTACAACTTATTCCTCAGGAAGTAGCTTGCTAACACTCTTTTCGTGGAATGGGCAAAGTGATATTTGGGAGCCATTTCGGGCCCATTGTGAAAAAGGAAGTATCCACATATAAAAACTAGAGAATAGCTTTCTGAGAGACTGCTTTTAGATGTGTGACTTCATCACACAGTGTTCCACCCTTCCCTTCTTGGAACAGTTTGCTAACACCGTTGTCATGCATTCTGCAATGTGATATTTGGGAGCTCATATAGGGCTATTGGGAGAAAGGATATATCCTCAGACAGAAACTGGAAAGAAGCCTTCTGTGAAACAGCACTGTGATATGTTAATGCAACTCAAAGAGTTACACGTTTCCCTTCAGTCATCAGTTTGCTAACACAGTTTTCTGGAAATCTGCAATGGGATATTTCTCAGTGCTATAAAGCATATGGTGACAAAGGTTATCACCTCGGAGGAAAACTAGACAGAAGTTTCCTAAGAACCTTCTGGTTGATGTTTCAATTCATCTCTCAGAGTTACACTTATATTTCATGGAGCAGGCCATTAGCACTGTCTTTGAACAACCTAAGTAATGTTACTTTGAAACGCATGGAGGCCTAAGCTGATAAAAGAAATATCAACAGTTAAAAACTAGAAAGAAGCTTTCTGAGAAATTTCTTTGAGAACTCTGAATTCATCTCACAGAGTTACAAGTCATTCCTCAGGAAGCAGTTTGCTAACACTCTTTTCGTTGAATGCGCAAAGTGATATTTGGGAGGCAATTCGGGCCCATTGTAAAAAAGGAAATATCCACACATAACAACTAGAGAATAGCTTTCTCAGAGATTGCTTTAGGATGTGTGACTTCATCACACAGAGTTCCACCCTTCCCTTCTTGGAACAGTTTGCAAACACGTTGTGGTGGATTCTGCAATGTGATATTTGGGAGATCATTGAGGGCTGTGGGGGGAAACAATATATCCTCAGACAGAAACTGGAAAGAAGCCTTCTGTGAAACTGCACTGCGATGTGTGAATGCAACTTACAGAGTTACACGTTTTTCTTCAATTATCAGTTGGCTAACACAGTTTTCTGGAAATCTACAAAGGGATATTTCTCAGCGCTATGAAGCTTATGTTGACAAAGGAAATATCCTCGGAGGAAAACTTCAAAGAAGCTTCGTGAGAAACTTCTGGTTGTTGTGTCAATTCATCTCTCTGAGTCACACTTATATTTCATGGAGCAGGCTATTAGCACTGTCTTTGAAGAATCTTAGAAATGTACTTTGGAACACGTTGAGGCCTATGCAGATAAAGGAAATATCAACAGTTAAAAACGAGAGAAGCTTTCTGAGAAATTTCTTTGTGATCTGTGAATTCATCTCACAGAGTTACAAGTTATTCCTCAGGAAGCAGTTTGTTAACATTCTTATCGTGGAATCTGCAAAGAGATATTTGGGAGCCAATTGGAGCCTTTGTGAAAAAGGAAGTATCCACACATAACTACTAGAGATTAGCTTTCTGAGAGATTGCATTTAGATGTGTGACTTCATCACACAGAGTTTCACCCTTCCCTTGTTGCAACAGTTTGCTCACACTTTTGTGGTGTATTCTGCAATGTGACATTTGGGAGGTCATTGAGGGCTATGGGGAGAAAGGATATATCCTGAGACAGAAACTGGAAAGAAGCCTTCTGTGAAATTGCACTGTTATGTGTGAATGAAACCCACAGAGTTACACGTTTCTCTTCAGTCATCAGTTGGCTAACTCAATTTTCTGGAAATCTGGAAAGGGATGTTTCTCAGCGCTATGAAGCCTATGGTGACAAAGGAAATATACTCGGAGGAAAACTATACAGAAGCTTCCTAAGAAACTTCTGGTTGATGTGTGAATTCATCTCTCAGAGATACACTTATATTTCATGGAGCAGGCCATTAGCACTGTCTTTGAGGAATCTAAGAAATGTTACTTTGGAAAGCATTGAGGCCTACGCTGGTAACGGAAATATCAACAGTTAAAAACGAGAGAGAAACTTTCTGAGAAATTTCTTTGTGATCTGAGAATTTATCTCACAGTGTTACAAGTTATTCCTCAGGAAGCAGTTTGCTAACCCTCTTTTCATGTAATGGGCACAGTGATATTTGGGAGCCAATTCAGGCCCACTGTGAAAATGGAAGTATCCACACATAACAACTAGAGAATTGTTTTGTGAGAGATTGCTTTTAGATATGTGACTTCATCACACAGAGTTCCACACTATCCTTCCTGGAACAGTTTGCTCACTCTGTTGTCCTGGATTCTGCAATGTGATATTTGGGAGCTCATTGAGGGCTACAGGGAGAAAGGATATATCCTAAGACAGACACTGGAAAGAAGCCTCCTGTGAAACTGCACTGCAATGCGTGAATGAAATTCACAGATTTACACGGTTCTCTTCAGTCATCAGTCTGATAACAGTTTTCTGGAAATCTGCAATGGGTTATTTCTCAGCGCTATGAAGCTTATGGTGACAAAGGAAATATCCTCAGAGGAAAACTAGAAACAAGCTTCCTAAGAAACTTCTGTTTCATATGTGAATTCATCTCTCAGAGTTACTCTTATATTTCATGGAGCAGGCCATTAGCACTGTCTTTGAAGAATCTAAGAAATCTTTCTTTGTAACGCATTGAGGCCTACGCTGATAAAGGAAATATCAACAGTTAAAAACGAGAGATAAGCTTTCTGAGAAATTTCTTCGTGATCAGTAAATTCATCTCACAGAGTTACAAGTTATTCTTCAGTAAGCAGTTTGCTAACACTCTTTTCGTGGAATGGGCAAAGTGATATTTGGGAGCCAAATCGTGCCCATTGTCAAGAAGGAAGTATCCAATCTTAACAACTAGTGATTAGCTTTCTGAGTGATTGCATTTAGATGTGTGACTTCATGACACAGAGTTACACCCTTCCCTTCTTGGAACACTTTGCTAACACTGTTGTCGTGGATTCTGCAATGTGATATTTGGGATCTCATTGAGGGCTATGGGGAGAAAGGATATATCCTCAGACTGAAACTGGAAAGAAGCCTTCTGTGAAACTGCATTGCGATGCGTGAATGCAACTCACAGAGTTTCGCGTTTCTCTTCAGTCATCAGTTTGCTAACACAGTTTTCTGGAAATCTGCAATGGGATATTTCTCAGCGCTATGAAGCTTATGGTGCCAAAGGAAATATCCTCGGAGGAAAACTAGAGAGAAGTTTCCTAAGAAACTTCTGGTTGATGTTTGAATTCAACTCTCAGAGTTACACTTCTATTTCATGGAGCAGGCCATTAGCACTGTCTTTGAAGAATCTAAGAAATGTTCTTTTGGAACATATTGAGGCTTACGCTGATAAAGGAAAAATCAACAGTTAAAAACGAGAGAGAAGCTTTCTGAGAAATTTCTTTGTGATCAGTGAATTCATCTGACAGTGTAACAAGTTATTCCTCAGGAAGCAGTTTGCTAACAATCTTTTCGTGGAATCTGCAAAGTGATATTTTGGAGCCATTTCGGGCCCATTGTGAAAAAGGAATTATCCACACATATCAACTAGAGAATAGCTTTCTGAGAGATTGCTTTTAGATGTGTGACTTCATCACACAGGTTTCCACCCTTCCCTTCTTGAAACAGTTTGCTAACACTGTTGTGGTGGATTCTGCAATGTGATATTTGGAACCTCAGTGAGTGCTATGGGGAGAAAGGATATATCCTCAGGCAGAAACTGGAAAGAAGCCTTCAGTGAAACTGCACTGCGATGTGTGAATGCAACTCATAGAGTTACACGTTTCTCTTCAGTCATCAGTTTGCTAACACAGTTTTCTGGAAATCTGCAATGTCATATTTCTCAATGCTATGAAGCTTTTGGAATCAATGGAAATATCCTCGGAGAAAAACTAGAAAGCAGCTTCCTGAGAAACTTCTGGTTGATGTTTGAATTCATCTCTCAGAGTTACACTTATATTTCGTGGAGCAGGCCATTAGCACTGTCTTTGAAGCATCTATGAAATGTTACTTTGGAACGCATTGAGGCCTATGCTGATAAAGGAAATATCAACAGTTAAAAACGAGAGAGAAACTTTCTGAGAAATTTCTTTGTGATCTGTGAATTCATTTCACAGAGTTACACGTTGTTCCTCAGGAAGCAGTTTGCTAACACTCTATTCGTGGAATGGGCAAAGTGATATTTGGGAGCCAATTCGGGCTCATTGTCAAAAAGTAAGTATCCACTCTTAACAACTAGAGATCAGCTTTCTGAGAGATTGCTTTTAGATGTGTAACTTCATCACACAGAGTTCCACCCTTCCCTTCTTGGAACAGTTTGCTAACAGTGTTGTTGTGGATTCTGCAATGTGATATTTCGAGATCATTGAGGGAAATGGGGAGAAAGGATATATCCTCAGACAGAAACTGGAAAGAAGCCTTCGGTAAAACTGCACTGCGATGTGTGAATGCAACTCACAGAGATACACGTTTCTCTTCAGTCATCAGTTTGCAAACACACTTTTCTGGAAATCTGCAATGGGATATTTCTCAGCGCTATGAAGATTATGGTGACAAAGGAAATATCCTCGGAGGAAAATTAGAAACACTTATATTTCATGGAGCACGCCATCTGCACTGTCTTTGAAGAATCTAAGAAATGTGACTTTGGAACGCATTGAGACCTACGCTGATAAAGGAAATATCAACAGTTAAAAACGAGAGAGAAACTTTCTGAGAAATTTCTTTGTGATCTGTGAATTCATCTCACAGAGTGACAAGTTATTCCTCAGGAAGGAGTTTGCTAACACTCTTTATGTGGAATCAGCAAAGTGATATTTGGGAGCCAATTCGGGCCCATTGTGAAAAAGGAAGTATGCACACATAACAACTAGAGAATAGCTTTGTGAGAGATTGCTGTCTCATGTGTGACTTTATCACACAGAGTTCCACACTTCCCTTCTTGGAACAGTTTGCTAACACTGTTGTCTTGGATTCTGCAATGTGATATTTGGGAGGTCATTGAGGTCTATGGGGAGAAACGATATATCGTCAGACAGAACTGTAAAGAAACCTTCTGTGAAACTGCACTGCGATGTGTGAATGCAATTCACCGAGTTACACGATTCTCTTCAGTCATCAGTTTGCCAACACAGTTTTCTGGAAATCGGCAATGGGGTATTTCTCAGTGCTATGGAGCTTATGGTGACAAAGGAAATACCCTGGAAGAAAACTAGAAAGAGGCTTCCTAAGAAACTTCTAGTTGATGTGTGAATTCATCTCTCAGAGTTACAATTATATTTCAGGGAGCAGGACATTGGCACTGTCTTTGAAGAATCCAAGAAATGTTACTTTGGAATGCATTGAGGTCTATGCTGATAAAAGGAATATCAACAGTTAAAAACCAGAAAGAAGCTTACTGAGACATTTCCTTGTGATCTGTGAATTCATCTCACAGAGTTACAAGTTATTGCTCAGGAAGCAGTTTGCTAACACTCTTTTAGTGGAATCTGCAAAGTGATCTTTGGGAGCCAATTCGGGCCCATTGTGAAAAAGGAAGTATCCACACATAACAACTAGAGAATAGCTGTCTGAGAGTTTGCTTTTAGATGTGTGACTTCATCACACAGGCTTCCACCCTTCCCTTCTTGGAACAATTTGCTAACACTGTTGTCGTGGATTCTGCAAAGTGATATTTGGGAGCTCATTGAGGGCTATAGGGAGAAACGATATATCCTCAGACAGAAACTGGAAAGAAGCCTTCTGTGAAACTGCACTGCAATGTGTAAATGCAACTCACAGAGTTACACGTTGTTCTTCAGTCAGCAGTTTGTTAACACAGTTTTCTGGAAATCTGCAGTGGGATATTTCTCAGTGCTATGAAGCTTATGGTGACAAAGGAAATATCCTCGGAGGAAAACTAGAAAGAAGCTTCCTAAGAAACTTCTGGTTGATGTGTGAATTCATCTCTCAGAGTTACACTTTTATTTCATTTAGCAGGCCATTAGCACTGTCTTTGAAGAATCTAAGTAATGTTACTTTGGAACGCTTTGAGGCCTACGCTGATAAAGGAAATATCAACAGTTAAAAACGAGAGAGAAGCTTTCTGAGAAATTTCTTCGTGATCTGTGAATTCATCTCACAGAGTTACAAGTTATTCCTCAGGAAGCAGTTTGCTAACACTCTTTTCATGGAATGGGAAAAGTGATATTTGGTAGCCAATTCGGGCCCATTGTGAAAAAAAGTATCCACACACAACAACTAGAGAATAGCTTTCTGAGAGATTGCTTTTAGATGTGTGACTTCATCACACAGAGTTCCACCCTTCCATTCTTGGAACAGTTTGCTAACCCTCTCGTGGTGGATTCTTCATGTGATATTTGGGAGTTCATTTAGGGCTTTGGGGAGAATGGATATATCCTCAGAATGAAAGTGGAAAGAAGCCTTCTGTGAAACTACACTGCGATGTGTGAATGCAACCCACAGAGTTACAAGTTTCACTTCATTCATCAGTTTGATAACACAGTTTTCTGGAAATGTACTATGGGATATTTCTCAACACTATGAAGCTTATGGTGTCAAAGGATATATCCTCGGAGGAAAACTAGACAGAAGCTTCCTAAGAAACTTCTGGTTGATGTGTGAATTCATCTCTCAGAGTTACACATATATTTCATGGAGCAGGCCATTAGCACTGTCTTTGAAGAATCTAAGAAATGTTACTTTGGAATGCATTGAGGCCTAAGCTGATAAAGGAAATATCAACAGTTAAAAATGAGAGAGAAGCTTTCTGAGAAATTTCTTTGTGATCTGTGAATTCATCTCACAGAGGTCCAAGTTATTCCTCAGGAAGCAATTAGCTAACACTCTTTTCGTGGAATCGGCAAAGTGATATTTGCGAGCCAATTCGGGCCCATTGTGAAGAAGCACGTATCCACATTTAACAACTAGAGAATAGCTTTCTGAGAGATTGCTTTTAGATCTGTGACTTCATCACACAGAGTTCCACCCTTCCCTTCTTGGAACAGTTTGCTAACACTGTTGTCGTGGATTCTGCAAAATGATATTTGGAAGCTCCTTGAGGGCTATGAGGAGAAAGATATATCCTCAGACAGAAACTGGAAAGAAGCCTTCTGTGAAACTGCACTGCGATGTGTGAATGCAACTCACAGAGTTACCCGTTTCTCCTCAGTCATCAGTTTGCTAACACAGTTTTCTGGAAATCAGCAATGGGATATTTCTCAGCGCTATGAAGCTTATGGTGACAAAGGAAATATCCTCAGAGAAAACTAGGAAGAATCTTCCTAAGAAACTTCTGGATGATGTGTAAATTCATCTCACAGAGTTATGCTGATATTTCATGGAGCAGGCCATTAGCACTGTCTTTGAGGAATCTTACAAATGTGACTTTGGAACGCTTTGAGACCTATGCTCATAAAGGAAATATCCACAGTTAAAAATGAGAGAGAAGCTTTCTGAGAAATTTCTTTGTGATCTGTGAATTCATCTCACAGATTTTCAAGTTGTTTCTCAGGAAACAGTTTGCTAACACTCTTTTCGTGGAACGGGCAAAGTGATATTTGGCAGCCAATTCGGGCCCATTGTGAAAAAGGAAGTATCCACAAATTAAAACTAGAGAACAGCTTTCTGCGAGGTTGCTTTTAGATGTGTGACTTCATCACGCAGAGTTCCACCCTTCCCATTTTCGAACAGTTTGCTAACACTGTTGTCGTGGATTCTGCAATGTGATATTTGGGAGCTCATTGAGGGCTATGGAGAGAAAGAATATATCCTCAGACAAAAAGTGGAAAGAAGCATTCTGTGAAACTACACTGCGATGTGTGAATGCAACTCACAGAGGTACACGTTTCTCTTCAGTCATCAGTTTGCTAACACAGTTTTCTGGAAATCTGCAATGCGATATTTCTCATCGCAATGAAGCTTATGGTGAGAAAGGAAATATCCTCAGAGGAAAACTACAAAGAAGCTTCCTAAGAATCTTCTGGTTGATGTGTGAATTCTTCTATCAGAGTTACATTTTTATTTCGTGGACCAGGCCTTTAGCACTGTCTTTTAAGAATGTAAGAAATGTTACTTTGGAACGCTTTGAGGCCTTCGCTGATAAAGGAAATATCAACTGTTAAAAACGAGAGAGAAGCTTTCTGAGAAATATCTTTGTGATCTGTGAATTCATCTCACAGAGTTACAAGTTATTCCTCAGGACGAGTTTGTTAACACTCTTTTCGTGGAATCGGCAAAATGATATTTGGGAGCCAAGTCGGGCCCATTGTGAAAAAGAACGTATCCACCATAACAACTAGAGAATAGGATTCTGAGAGATTGCTTTTAGATGTGTGATTTAATCACACAGAGTTCCACCCTTCCCTTCTTGGAACTGTTTGCTAACACTGTTGTCGTGGATTCTGCAATGTGATATTTGTGAGCTCTTTGAGGGCTATCGGGAGAAAGGATCTATCCTCAGACAGAAACTGGAAAGAAGCCTTCTGTTAAACTGCACCGCTATATGTGAATGCAAATAACAGAGTTAGAGGTTTCTCTTCAAACATCAGTTTGCTAACAGTTTTCAGGAAATCTGCAATGGGATATTTTTCAGCGCTATGAAGCTTATGGTGACAAAGGAAATATCCTTGGAGGAAAACTAGACAGAAGCTTCCAAAGAAACTTCTGGTTGATGTGTGAATTCATCTCTCAGATTTACACTTATATTTCATGGAGCAGGCCATCAGCACTGTCTGTAAAGTATCAAAGAAATGTTACTTTGAACGCATTGAGGCCTATGATGATAAAGAAAATATCAAGATTTAAAAACGAGAGAGAAGTTTTCTGAGAAATTTCTTTGTGATCTGTGAATTCATCTCACAGAGTTACAAGTTTTTCTTCAGGAAGCAGTTTGCTAACACTCTTTTCGTGGGATGGGCAAAGTGATATTTGGGAGCCAAATTGGGCCCATTGTGAAAAAGGAAGCATCCACAGATAACAACTACAGAATAGCTTTCTGAGAGATTACTTTTAGATGTGTGTCTTCATGACACAGAGTGCCACCGTTCCCTTCTTGGAACAGTTTGCTAACACTGTTGTGGTGGATTCTGCAATGTGATATTTGGGAACTCATTGAGGGCAATTTGGAGAAAGGTTATATCCTCAGACAGAAACTGGAAGGAAGCATTCTGTGGAACTGCACTGCGACGTGTGAATTCAACTCACAGAGATACAAGTTTCTATTCAGTCATCAGGTTGCTAATACAGTTTTCTGAAAATCTGCAATGGGATATTTCTCAGCGCTATGAAGCTTATTGTGACAATGGAAATATCCTCAGAGGAAAACTAGTAAAAAGCTTCCTAAGAAATTTCTGGTTGACTTGCGTATTCATCTCTCAGAGTTATACTTGAATTTCATTGAGCAGGCCATTAGCACTGTCTTCGAAGAATCTAAGAAATGTTACTTTGGAACGCATTGAGGCCTGCTCTGATAAAGGAAATGTAAACAGTTAAAAACGAGAGAGAAGCTCTCTGAGAAATTTCTTTGTGATCTGTGAATTCATCTCACAGAGTTACAAGCTTTTCGTCAGGAAGCAGTTTGCTAACACTCTTTTCGTGGAATGGGCAGAGTGATATTTGGGAGCCAATTCAGACCCATTGTGAAATAGGAAGTATCCACACATAACAACTAGAGAATAGCTTTCGGAGAGATTGCTTTTAGATGTGTGACTTCATCACACAGAGATCCACTCATCCCTTCTTGGAACAGTTTGCTAACACTGTTGTGGTGGATTCTGCAATGTGATATTTGGGAGCTCATTGAGGGCTATGGGGAGAAAGGATATATCCTCAGACAGAAACTGGAAAGAAGCCTTCTGTGAAACTGCACTGCGATGTGTGAATGCAACTCACAGAGTTACACGTTTCTCTTCAGTCATCATTTGCTAACACATTTTTCTGGAAATCTGCAATGGGATATTTCTCAGCGCTATGAAGCTTATGGTGACAAAGGAAATATACTCGGAAGAAAACTAGACAGAAGCTTCCTAAGAAACTTCTGGTTGATGTGTGAATTCATCTCTCAGAGTTACACTTATATTTCATGGAGCAGGCCATTAGCACTGCCTCTGAAGTATCTAAGAAATGTTACTTTGCAACGCATTGAGGCCTACGATGATAAGGGAAATATCAACAGTTAAAAACGAGAGAGAACCTTTCTGAGAAATTTCTTTGTGATCTGTGAATTCATCTCACAGAGTTACTACTTATTCCTCAGGAAGCAGTTTGCTGACCCTCTTTTCCTGGAATCGGCAAAGTGCTATTTGGGAGCCAATTCTGGCCCATTGTGAAAAAGGAAGTATCCACACATAACAAGTAGAGAATAGCTTTCTGAGAGATTTTATTTAGATGTGTGACTTCATCACACAGAGCTCCACCCTTCCCTTCATGGAACAGTTTGCTAACACTGTTGTCGTGGATACTGCCATGTGATATTTCTGAGCTCATGTAGGGATATGGGAAGAAACGATATATCCTCAGACAGAAGCTGGAAGGAAGCCTTCTGTGAAACTGCACTGCAATGTGTAAATGCAACTCACAGATTTACACGTTGTTCTTCAGTCATCAGTTTGTTAACACAGTTTTCTGGAAATCTGCAATGGGATATTTCTCAGCGCTATGAAGCTTATGGTGACAAAGGATATATCCTGGCAGGAAAACTAGAAATAAGCTTCCTAAGAAACTTCTGGTTGATGTGTGAATTCATCTCTCAGAATTACCTTTATATTTCATGGAGCAGGCCATTAGCACTGTCTTTGAAGGATCTAAGAAATGTTACTTTGGAACACAAGGAGGCCTACGCTGTTAAAGGAAATATCAACAGTTAAAAACCAGAGGGAAGTTCTCTGAGAAATTTCTTTGTGATCTGTGAATTCATCTCACACAGTTACAAGTTATTCCTCAGGAAGCAGTTGGCTAACACTCTTTTCGTGGAATGGGCAAAGTGATATTTGGGAGCCAATTCGGACCCATTGTGAAAAAGGAAGTATCCACACATAACAACGAGAGAATAGCTTTCTGAGAGATTGCTATTAGATGAGTGACTTCATCACACAGAATTCCACCCTTCCCTTCTGGGAACTGTTTGCTAACACTGTTGTGCTGGATTCTGCAATGTGATATTTGGGAGCTCATTGAGGGCTATGGGGAGAAAGGATATATCCTCAGACAGAAACTGGAAAGAAGCTTTCTGTGAAACTGCACTGCGATGTGTGAATGCAACTCACAGAGTTACACGTTTCTCTTCAGTCATCAGTTTGCTAACACAGGTTTCTGGAAATCTGCAATGGATATTACTCAGCGCGATGAAGCTTATGGTGACAAAGGAAATGTCCTCGGAGGAAAACTAGACAGAATCTTCCTAAGAACCTTCTGGTTGATGTGTGAATTCATCTCTCAGAGTTACACTTATATTTCATGGAGCAAGACATTAGCACTGTCTTTGAAGAATCTAAGAAATGTTACTTTGGGACGCATTGAGGCCTACGCTGATAAAGGAAATATCAACAGTTAAAAACGAGAGAGAAGCTTTCTGAGAAATTTCTTTGTGATCTGTGAATTCATCTCACAGAGTTACAATTTATTCCTCAGTAAGCAGTTTGCTAACACTCTTTTCGTGGAATCGGCAAAGTGATCTTTGGGAGCCCATTCGGGCCCATTGTGAAAAAGGATGTATCCACGCATAACAACTAGAGATTAGCTTTCTGAGAGATTGCTTTTAGATGTGTGACTTCATCACACAGATTTCCACACTTCGCTTCTTGGAAAAGTTTGCTAACACTGTGATCATGGATTCTGCAAAGTGATATTTGGGAGCTCATGGAGTGCAGTGGGGAGAAAGGATATATCCTTAGACAGAAACTGGAAAGAAGCCTTCTCTGAAACTGCACTGCAATGTGTGAATGCAACTCACAGAGTTACACGTTTCCCTTCAGGCATCAGTTTGCTAACCCAGTTTTCTGGAAATCTGCAATTGGATATTTCTCAGCGCTATGAAGCTTATGGTGACAAAGGAAATATCCTCTGAGGAAAACTAGACAGAAGCTTCTTAAGAAACTTCTTTTTGATGTGTGAATTCATGTCTCAGAGTTAAACTTACATTTCATTGAGCACGCCAGTAGCACTGTCTTTGAAGAATCTAAGAAATGTTAGTTTGGAACGCATTGAGGCCTATGCTGATAAAGGAAATATCAAGATTTAAAAATGAGAGAGAAGCTTTCTGAGAAATTTCTTTGTGATCTGTGAATTAATCTCACAGAGTAACATGTTATTGCTCAGGAAGCAGTTTGCTAACACTCTTTTCTTTCAATTGGCAAAGTGATATTTGGGTGCAAATTCGGGCACATTGTGAAAATGGAATAATCCACACATAACAACTAGAGAATAGGTTTCTGAGAGTTTTCTTTTAGATGTTTGACTGCATCACACAGAGTTCCACCCTTCCCTTCTGGGAACAGTTTGTTAACAGTGTTGTCGTGGATTCTGCAATGTGATATTTGGGAGCTCATTGAGGGCTATGGGTAGAAACGATATATCCTCAGACAGAAACTGGAGAGAAGCCTTCCATGAAACTGCACTGCAATATATGAATGTAACTCACAGAGTTACACGTTTCTCTTCAGTCATCAGTTTGCTAACCCAGTTTTCTGGAAATCTTCAATGGGATATTTCTCAGCGCTACGAAGCTTATGGTGACAAAGGAAATATACTCGGAGGAAAACTAGACAGAAGCTTCCTAAGAAAATTCTGGTTGATGTGTGAATTCATCTCTCAGAGTTACACTTATATTTCATGGAGCAGGCCTTTAGCACTGCCTTTGAAGGATCTAAGAAATGTTACTTTGGAACCCATTGAGGACTACGATGATAAGGGAAATATCAATAGTTAAAAACGAGAGAGAAGCTTTCTGAGAAATTTCTTTCTGATCTGTGAATTCATTTCACAGAGTTACAAGTTATTCCTCAGGAAGCAGTTTGCTGACCCTCTTTTCCTGGAAACGGCAAAGTGATATTTGGGAGCCAATTCGGGACCATTGTGAAAAAGGAAGTATCCACACAGAACAAGTAGAGAATAGCTTTCTGAGAGATTGTATTTAGATGTTTGACTTCAACACACAGAGTTCCACACTTCGTTCATGGAACAGTTTGCTAACACTGTTGTCGTGGATACTGCCATGTGATATTTGTGAGCTCATGGAGGGATATGGGAAGAAACGATATATCCTCAGACAGAAACTGGAAAGAAGCCTTCTGTGAAACTGCACTGTAATGTGTAAATGCAACTCACAGAGTTACTCGTTGTTCTTCAGTCAGCAGTTTGTTAACACAGTTTTCTGGAAATCTGCAATGGAATATTTCTCAGCGCTATGAAGCTTATGGTGACAAAGGCAATATCCTCGGAGGAAAACTAGGAAAAAGCTTCCGAGGAAACTTCTGGTTGATGTGTGAATTCCTCTCTCAGAGTTACACTTATATTTCATGGAGCAGGCCATTGGCACTGTCTTTGAAGAATCTATGAAATGTTACGTTGGAATACGTTGAGGCCTACGCTGATAAAGGAACTATCAAGAGTTAAAAACGAGAGAGAAGCTTTCTGAGAAATTTCTTTGTGATCTGTGAATTCCTCTCACAGAGTTACAAGGTATTCCTCAGGAAGCACTTTGCTAACACTCTTTTCGTGAAATAGGCAAAGTGATATTTGGGAGCCAATTCGGGCCCATTGTGAAAAAGGAAGTATCCACACATAACAACTAGAGAATAGCTTTCTGAGAGACTGCTTTTAGTTGTGTGACTTCATCCCTCAGAGTAATACCCTTCCCTTCTTAGAACAGTTTGCTAACACTGTTGTCGTGGATTCTGCAATGTGATCTTTGGGAGCTCATTGAGGGCTAGGGGAGAAAGGATAATCCGCAGACAGAACATGAAAGAAGCCTTCTGTGAAACTGCACTGCGATGTGTGAATGCAACTCAGAGAGTTACACGTTTCTCTTCAATCATCATTTGGCTAACACAGTTTTCTGGGAATCTGCAATGGGATATTTCTCAGCGATATGAAGCTTATGGTGACAAAGGAAATATCCTCGAAGGAAAACTTGACAAAAGCTTCCTAGAAAATTTCTGGTTGATGTATGAATTCATCTCTCAGAGTTACACTTACATATCATGGAGCAGGCCATTAGCACTGTCTTTGAAGAATCTAAGAAATGTTACTTTGGAATGCATTGAGGCCTACGCTGATAAAGGAAATATCAACAGTTAAAAACGAGAGAGAAGCTTTCTTAGAAATTTCCTTGTGATCTGTGAATTCATCTCACAGAGATACAAGTTTTTCCTCAGGAAGCAGTTTGCTAACACTCTTTTCATGGAATCTGCAAAGTGATATTTGGGAGCCATTTCGTTCCCATTGTGAAGAAGCACGTATCCACACATAACAACTAGAGAATAGGTTTCTGAGAGATTGCTTTCAGATGTGTGACTTCATCACACAAAGTTCCACCCTTCCCTTCTTGCAACAGTTGGCTAACACTGTTATAGTGGATTCTGCAATGTGATATTTGGGAGCTCATTGAGGGCTATATGGAGAAAGGGTATATCCTCAGGCAGAATCTGGAAAGAAGGCTTTTGTGAAACTGCACTGCGATGTGTGAATGCAACTCACAGAGTTACACGTTTCTATTCAGTCATCAGTTTGCTAACACAGTTTTCTGGAAATCTGCAATGGGATATTTGTCAGCGCTACGAAGCTTATGGTGACAAAGGAAATATCCTCGGAGGAAAAATAGAAGGAAGCTTCCTTAGTAACTTCTGCTTGACGTGTGAATTCATCTCTCAGAGTTTCACTTATATTATATGCAGCAAGCCATTAGCACTGTCTTTGAAGAATCTAGGGAATGTTACTTTGGAAAGTGTTGAGGCCTACGCTGATAAAGGAAATATCAACAGTTGAAAACGAGAGAGAAGCTTTCTGTGAAATTAATTTGTGATCTGTGAATTCATCTCATGGAGTTACAAGTTATTTCTCAGGAAGCAGCTTGCTAACACTCTTTTCGAGGAATGGGCAAAGTGCTATTTGGGATCCATTTCGGGCCCATTGTGAAAAAGGAAGCATCCACACATAACAACTAGAGAATTGCTTTCTGAGAGACTGCTTTCAGATGTGTGACTTCATCACACAGACTTCCACCCTTCCCTTCTTGTTTCTGGAAATCTGCAATGGGATATTTCTCAGCGCTATGAAGCTTATGTTGACAAAGGAAATATCCTCGGAGGGAAACTGCATAGAAGCTTCCTAAGAAACTTCTGTTTGATGTGTGAATTCATCTCTCAGAGTTTCACTTAAATTTCATGGAGCAGGCCATTACCACTGTCTTTGTAGAATCTAAGAAATGTTACTTTGGAACGCGTTGAGGACTACGCTGACAAAGGAAATATCAACAGTTACAAACGAGAGTGAAACTTTCTGAGAAATTTCCTTGTGTTCTGTGATTCATCTCCAGAGTTACTAGTTAATCCTCCGTAAGCAGTTTGCTAACACTCTTTTCGTGGAATCGACAAAGTGATCTTTGGGAGCCAAATCGGCCCACTGTGAAAAAGCAAGTATCCACACATAACAACTACAGAATACCTTTCTGAGAGATTGCTTTTAGATGTGTGACTTCATCACACAGAGTTCCAACATTCCCTTCTTGGAACAGTTTGCTAACACTGTTGTCGTGGATTCTGCAATGTTATACTTGGGAGCTCATTGAGGGCTATGGGGAGAAAGGATATATCCTCAGAAAGGACTTGGAATGAAGCCTTCTGTGAAACTGCACTGTGATGTGTGAATGCAACTCACAGAGTTACACGTTTATCTTCATCATCAGTTTGCTAACACAGGTTTCTGGAAATCTGCAATGGGATATTTCTCAGCGCTATGAAGCTTATGGTGACAAAGGAAATATCCTCAGAGGGAAACTAGAAAGAAGCTTCCTAAGAAACTCCAGATTGATGTGAAAATTCATCTCTCAGAGTTACACTTATAATTCATGGAGCAGGCCATTAGCACTGTCTTTGAGGAATCTAGAAAATGATACTTAGGAACGCGTTGAGGCCTATGCTGATAAAGGAAATATCAACAGTTAAAAATGAGAGTGAGGCCTTCTGAGAAATTTCTTTGTGATTTCTGAATTCATCTCACAGAGTTACAAGTTATTCCTAAGGAAGCACTTTGCTAACACTCTTTTTGTGGAATCGGCAAAGTGATATTTGGGAGCCTATTCGGGCCCATTGTGAAAAAGGAAGTATCCACACATAACAACTAGAGAATAGCTTTCTGAGAGATTGCTTTAAATGTGTGATTTCTTCACACAGATTTCCACGCTTCCCTTCTTGGAACAGTTTGCTAACACTGTTGTGGTGGGTTCTGCAATGTGATATTTGGGAGCTCATTGAGGGCTATGGGGAGAATGCGTATATCCTCAGAGAGAAACTGGAAAGAAGTCATCTGTGAAACTGCACTGCACTTGGGGAATGCAACTCACAGACATACACATCTCTCTTCAGTCATCAGTTTGCTAACACAGTTTTCTGGAAATCTGCAAGGAGATATTTCTCAGCGCTATTAATCTTATGGTGAGAAAGGATATACCCTCGGAGGAAAACTAGAAAGAAGGTTCTTAAGAAACTTCTAGTTGTTGTGTGAATTCATCTCTTAGAGTTACACTTATATTTCATGGAGCAGGTCATTAGCACTGTCTTTAAAGAATCTAAGAAATGTTACTTTGGAACGCATTGAGGCCTATGCTGATAAAGGAAATATCAACAGTTAAAAACGAGAGAGAAGCTTTCAGAGAAATTTCTTTGTGATCTGTGAATTCATCTCACAGTGTTACAAGTTATTCCTCAGGAAGCAGTTTGCTAATACTCCTTTTGTGGTTGGGCAAAGTGATATTGGGGAGACAATACCATCCCATTGTGAAAAAGGTAGTATGCACACATAATAACTAGAGAATAGCTTTCTGAGAGATTCCTTTTAGATGTGTGATTTCTTCACACAGATTTCCACGCTTCCATTCTTGGAACAGTTTGCTAACACTGTGGTGGTGGATTCTGCAATGTGACATTTGGGAGCTCATTAATGGTTAAGGGGAGAAACGATATATCCTCAGACAGAAACTGGACAGAAGCATTCTGTGAAACTGCATTGCGATGCGTGAATGCCACTCACATAGATACACGTTTCTCTTCAGTCATCAGTTTGCTAACACAGTTTTCTGGAAATCTGCAATGGGATATTTCTCAGCGTTATGAAGCTAATGGTGACAAAGGAAATATCCTCGGAGGAAAACTAGACAGAATATTCCTTAGAAACTTCTGGTTGATGTGTGAATACATCTCTCAGAGATAGACTTATATTTCATGGAGCAGGCCATTAGCACTGTCTTTGAAGAATCTAAGAAATGTTACTTTGGAACTCATGGAGGCCTATGGTGATAAAGGAAATATCAACAGTTAAAAACGAGAGAGAAGCCTTCTGAGAAATTTCTTTGTGATCTCTGAATTTATCTCACAGAGTTACAAGTTATTCCTCAGGAAGTAGTTTACTAACATTCTTTTGGGGAATTGGCAAAGTGATATTGGGGAGCCAGTACCTTCCCATTGTGAAAAAGGAAGTATCCACACATAACAACTAGAGAATAGCTTTCTGAGAGATTGCTTTTAAATGTGTGACTTCATCACACAGAGTTCCACCCTTCCCTTCTTGGAACAGTTTGCTAACACTGTTGTGGTGGATTCTGCAATGTGATATTTGGTAGCTCATTGAGGGCTTTGGGGAGAAAGGATATATCCTTAGACAGAAACTGGAAAGAAGCCTTCTGTGAAACTGCACTGTGATGTGTGAATGCAACTCACAGAGTTACACGTTACTCCTCAGTCATCAGTTTGCTAACACAGTTTTCCGGAAATCTACAATGGGATATTTCTCAGCGCTCTGAAGCTTATGGTGACAAAGGAAATATCCTCGCAGGAAAACTAAACAGAAGCTTCCTAAGAAACTTCTGGTTGATGAGTGAATTCATCTCATAGTTACACTTATATTTCATGGAGCAGGCCATTAGCACTGTCTTTGAAGAATCTAAGTAATGTTACTTTCGAAGGCATTGAGGCCTGCGCTGATAAAGGAAATATCTACAGTTAAAAACGGGAGAGAAGCTTTCTGAGAAATTTCTTTGTGATCTGTGAATTCATCTCACAGAGTTACAAGTTATTCCTCAGGAAGAAGTTTGCTAACACTCTTTTCGTGGAATGATCAAAGTGATATTTGGGACCCAATTCGGGCCCACTATTAAAATTTAAATATCCACACATAACAACTAGAGAATAGCTTCCTGAGAGATTGCTTTTAGATGTGTGACTTCATCACACACAGCTCCACCCTTTACTTCTTGGAACAGTTTGCAAACACGTTGTGGTGAATTCTGCAATGTGATAATTGGGAGGTCACTGAGGGCTATGGGGAGAAAGGATATATCCTCAGACAGAAACTGGAAAGAAGCCTTCTGTAAAACTGCACTGTGATGTGTAAATGCAACTCACAGAGTTACACGTTTCTCTTCAGAAATGAGTTTGCTAACACAGTTTTCTGGAAATCTGCAATGGGATATTTCTCAGTGCTATGAAGCTTGTGGTGACAGAGGAAATATCCTCGGAGGAAAACTAAAAAGAAGCTTCCTGAGAAACTGCTGGTTGATGTGTGAATTCAACTCACAGAGTTACACATATATTTCATGGAGTAGCCCATTCGCACTGTGTTTGAAGAATCTAAGAAATGTTACTTTGGAGCACATTGAGGCCTACGCTGATAAAGGAAATATCACCATTTAAAAACGAGAGAGAAGCTTTCTGAGAAATTTCTTTGTGACCTGTGAAATCATCTCACTGAGTTACAAGGTATTCCTCAGGAAGCAGTTTGCTAACCCTCTTTTCGTGGAATGGGCAAAGTGATATTGGGAAGACAATTCCGGTCCATTTTGAAAAAGGAAGTATCCACACATAACAACTAGAGAATAGCTTTCGGAGAGATTGCATTTAGATTCGTGACTTCATCACACAGAGTTCCACCCTTCCCTTCTTGGAACAGTTTGCTAACACTGTAGTGGTGGATTCTGCAATGTGATATTTGGGAGCTCATTGACGGCTATGGGTAGACACAATATATCCTCAGACAGAAACTGGAAAGAAGCCTTTTGTGAAACTGCACTGCGATGTGTGAATGCAACTCTCAGAGTTACACGTTTCTCTTCATTCATCAGTTTGCTAACACAGTTATCTGAAAATCTGCAATGGGATATTTCTCAGCGCTATGAAGCTTATGGTGACAAAGGAAATATCCTCGAAAAAAAACTAGAAAGGAGCTTCCTAAGAAATTTCTGGTTGATGTGTGAAATCATCTCTCAGAGTTACACTTATATTTCATGGAGCAGGATATTAGCACTGTCTTTGAAGAATCTAAGAAATGTTATTTTGGAACGCGTTGAGGCCTACGTTGATAAAGGAAATATCCACAGTTAAAAACGAGAGAGAAGCTCTGAGAAATTTCTTTTTTATCTGTGAATTCATGTCACAGAGTTACAAGTTATTCCTCAGAAAGCAGTTTGCTAACACTCTTTTCGTGGAATGGGCAAAGTGATATTTGGGAGCCAGTTAGGGCCCATGGTGAAAAAGGAAGTATCCACACCTAAAAACTAGAGAATAGCTTCCTGAGAGATTGCTTTTAGATGTGTGACTTCATCACACAGAGTTCCACGATTCCATTCTTGGAACAGTTTGCTAACACTGTTGTGGTGGATTCTGCAATGTGATATTTGGGAGTTCATTTAGGGTTATGGGGAGAAAGGATATATCCTCAGTCAGAAACTGGAAAGAAGCCTTCTGTGAAACTGGACTGCGTTTTGTGAATACAGGTTTCTCTTCAGTCATCAGTTTGCTAACACAGTTTTCTGGAAATCTGCAAAGGGATATTTCCAGCGCTATGAAGCTTATGGTGACAAAGGAAATATCCTCGGAGGAAAACTAGGAAGAATCTTCCTAAGAAACTTCTGGTTGATGTGTGAATTCATCTCTCAGAGTTACGCTGATATTTCATGGAGCAGGCAATTAGCACTGTCTTTGAAGAATCTAAGAAATGTTACTTTGGAACGCATTGAGGCCTACGCTGATAAAGGAAATATCAACAGTTAAAAACGAGAGAGAAGCTTTCTGAGAAATTTATTTGTGGTCTCTAAATTCATCTCACAGAGTTATAAATTATTCCTCAGCAAGCAGTTTACTAACACTCTTTTGGTGGAATCGACAAAGTGATATTTGGGAGCCAATTCGGGCCCATTGTGAAAAAGGAATTATCCACAAATAACAACTAGAGAATAGCTTACTGAGACGTTGCTTTTGGATGTGTGACTTCATCACACAGAGTTCCACCCTTCCCTTCTTGGTACAGTTTGCAAACATGTTGTGGTGGATTCTGCAATGTGATAATTGGGAGCTCATTGAGGGCTATGGGGAGAAAGGATATATCCTCAGACAGAAACTGGAAAGAATCCTTCTGTGAAACTGCACTGTGATGTGTGAATGCAATTCTCAGAGTTACTCGTTTGTCTTCCCACATCAGTTTGCTAACACAGTTTTCTGGAAATCTGCAAAGGGATATTTCTCAGCACTATGAAGCTTATGGTGACAAAGGAAATATCCTCGGAGGAAAAATTGACAGAATCTTCCTTAGAAACTTCTGGTTGATGTGTGAATTCATCTCTCAAAGTTACACTTATATTTCATGGAGAAGGCCATTAGCACTGTCTTTGAAGAATCTAAGAAATGTTACTTTGGAACACATTGAGGCCTATGCTGATAAAGGAAATATCAACAGTCAAAAACGAGAGACAAGATTTCTGTGAAATTTCTTTGAGATCTGTGAATTTATCTCACAGAGGTACAAGTTATTCTTCCAGAAGCAGTTTGCTAACATTCTTTTCGTGGAATCGGCGAAGTGATATTTGAGAACGAATTCGGGCCCATTGTGGAAGAGTAAGTTTCCACACATAACAACTAGAGAGTAGCTTTCTGAGATATTGCTTTTAGATGTGTAACTTCATCACACAGAGTTCCACCCTTCCGTTCTTGGAACAGTTTGCTCACTCTGTTGTCCTGGATTCTGCAATGTGATATTTGGGAGCTCATTGAGGGCTACGGGGAGAAAGGATATATCCTCAGACAGAAACTGGAACGCAGCGTTCTGTGAAACTGCACTGCGATGTGTGAATGCAAGTCACAGAGTTGCACGTTTCTCTCCAGTCATCAGTTTGCTAACACAGTTTTCTGGAAATCTGCAATGTGATATTTCTCCGTGCTATGAAGCTTATGGTGACAAAGGAAATATCCTCGGAGGAAAACTAGAGAGAAGCTTCCTAAGAAAATTCTGGTTGATCTGTGAATTCATCTCTCAGAGTGACACTTATATTTCATGGAGCAGGCCATTAGCACTGTCTTTAAAGAATCTAAGAAATGTTACTTTGGAACGCATGGAGGCCTCCGCTGATGAAGGAAATATCAACAGATAAAAACGAGAGAGAAGCTTTCTGAGAAATTTCTTTGTGATCTGTGAATTCATCTCACACCCTTAAAAGTTATTCCTCAGGAAGCAGTTTGCTAACACTCTTTTCGTGGAATCTGCAAGGTATTATTTGGGAGCCCATTTGGGCCCTTTGCGAAAAAGGAAGTATCCACACATAACAACTAGAGAATAGCTTTCTGAGACATTGCTTTTAGATGTGTGACTTCATCACACAGAATTCCAACCTTCCCTTCTTGGAACAGTTTGCTAACACTGTTGTCGTGGTTTCTGCAATGTGATATATGGGAGCTCTTTGAGGGCTATGAGGAGAAAGGATATATCCGCAGACAGAAACTGGAAAGAAGCCTCTGTGAAACTGCACTGCGATGTGTGAATCTAGCTCACAGAGTTACACGTTTCTCTTCAGTCATCAGTTTGCTAACACAGTTTTCTGGAAATCTGCAATGGGATATTTCTCAGCGCAATGAAGCTTATGGTGAACAAAGAAAATATCCTGGGAGGAAAACTAGAAGGAAGCTTCCTAAGGAACTTCTGGTTGATGTCTGAATTCATCTCTCAGAGTTACACTTATATTTCATGGATCAGGCCATTAGCACTGTCTTTGAAGTATCTAAGAAATGTTACTTTGGAACGCATTGAGGCCTAAGCTGACAAAGGAAATATCAACAGTTAAAAATTATTGAGAAGCTTTCTGAGAAACTTCTTAGTGATCTGTGAATTCATCATACAGAGTTACAAGTTATTCCTCAGGAAGCAGTATGCTAACACTCTTTTTGTGGAATGGGCAAAGTGATATTTGGGAGCCAATTCGGGCCCATTGTGAAAAAGGAAGTATCCACACATAACAACTAGAGAATAGCTTTCGGAGAGATTGCTTTTAGATGTGTGACTTCATGACACAGCGTTCCACCCTTCCCTTCTTCGAACAGTTTGCTAGCACTGTTTGGTGAACTCTGCAATGTGAAATTTGGGAGCTGATTGAGGGCTACGGGGAGAAAGGATATATCCTCAGACACACACTGGAAAGAAGCATTCTATGAACTGCACTGCGATGTGTGAATGCAACTCTCAGAGTTACATGTTTCTCTTCAGTCATCAGTTTTCTAACACAGTTTTCTGGAAATCTGCAATGGGATATTTCTCAGCGCTATGAAGCTTATGGTGACAAAGGAAATATCCTCGGAGGAAAAATAGACAGAATCTTTTTAGGAAACATCTGGTTGATGTGTGAATTCATCACTTAGAGTTACACTTATATTTCATGGAGCAGGCCATTAGCACTGTCTTTGAAGAATCTAAGAAATGTTACTTTGGAACACATTGAGGCCTATGCTGATAAAGGAAATATCAAGATTTAAAAACGAGAGAGAAGCTTCCTGGAAATTTCTTTTTGATCTGTGAATTCATCTCACAGAGTTACAAGTTATTCCTCAGGAAGCAGTTTGCTAACACTCTTTTCATGGAATGGGCAAAATGATATTTGGGAGCCATTTCGGGCCCATTGTGAAAAAGGAAGTATCCACACAAAACAACTAGAGAATAGCTTTCTGAGAGATTGCCTTTAGATGTGTGACTTCATCAAACGGAGTTCCACCCTTCCCTTCTCGGAACAGTTTGTTAACACTGTTGTGGTGGATTCTGCAATGTGATATTTGGGAGCTCATTGAGGACTATGGGGAGAAAGGATATATCCTCAGACAAAAACTGCAAAGAAGCCTTCTGTGATATTGCACTGCGATGTGTGAATGAAACTCACAGAGATACTCGTTTCTCTTCAGTCATCAGTTTGATAACACAGTTTTCTGGTAATATGCAATGGGATATTTCTCAGCGCTATGAAGCTTAAAGTGACAAAGGAAATATCCTCGGAGGAAAACTAGAAAGAAGCTTCCTAAGAAACTTCTGGTTGATGTGTGAATTCATCTCTCAGACTTACAATTATATTAGATGGAGCAGGCCATTAGCACTGTCTTTGAAATATCTAAGAAATGTTATGTTGGAACGCATTGAGGCCCATGGTGATAAAGGAAATATCAAGATTTAAACACGACAGAGAAGCTTTCTTAGAAATTTCTTTGTGATCTGTGAATTCATCTCACAGAGTTACAAGTTATTCCTC
>NW_022326955.1:0-1394 GCF_002776525.5 Piliocolobus tephrosceles | reverse complement strand
TCCAGTCACCAGTTAAGTGGGATCTCCTAGGATGGATCCTGCTGATACTTACCTGTTGCACTCACATTTCTTTTTTATTCCAGAGTTGAGAAGTCCTTCTTCTGATGGACACATCCTTTCTTAATGGAAATATATTCAATCTGGTGGCTGTGGGGGCTTGTCTACCTGAGAGCTGTGCCTTCTCCTTCAGCAGATTTCACGTATCTGTACTGTGATCCACTGTGCCTAGTACCCCAAAAGGCAATCTTGCTTCCTTCATTTCCAAATCTGGGAAAGCAAATGTCTGCTGTGCCCAGAGAAGGAAAGGTAGATGCATGCTTTTCTGCGAATACTCTTCTATACATGAATATTAGATATTTTTTAAGGAAAGAAGCAGTTTTAATTAAGATGTATATAAACATTATATGCAGAGAACCCAAAAATAAGAAATGGATATTCACTTCCAAGTGCTTAGTGAGGGCTTGGTGCCATGCTAGGGGCATTTAATAAGTACAGCAATTCAAGAAAATTGTTATTACTGCCACCATTTTACAATTAGGAGAACTGAAACTCAGAAAGATTAAGTGACTGCTAGTTTCAGGAGAACTGGGATTTCAACACCGGTCTGTCTGACTCTGAGCACTGCTAGGAACCCAAACACTAAAAAAAGTGCTCATGTCTGTGAAGATGCATCGTCAGCTGCCAGTGAGGTATGGAAACTGTGTCCAAAACTGAAAGTAAAGTTGAGGAGCCATACTTTCTAATCAGCTGACTGCTTTTTCAGCTAAAACATGGATAACCTTCTAGAATGTTTTGCAGAGGCTTTGATACCTGAACTGGTGGCATTTCCATAATGATACCATTTAAATCCAACTGGACTATCTTTCTGCAACAAACCAACACAGGAACTCCTTCACTTCATGCTATTTCAATCCCTAGGGTGGTGAGGTCAAAGGCAGCCAAGCTCCTTCAGACATAAAGGAAAGTAAGAAGTCAACATCAGAAGCCCATGGCTGTGGTTACAGATGTACAGAGCTCACCCACACTTGCAGGCAGTGAATCCTTTAAAGAAATATAAGTTGCTCATTTACAATAACAAAGACTTGGAACCAACCCAAATGTCCATCAATGATAGACTGGATAAAAAAAATGTGGCACATTTACACTATGGAATACTACGCAGCCATGAAAAAGAATGAATTCATGTCCTTTGCAGGGACATGGATGAAGCTGGAAACCATCATTCTCACCAAACTAACAGAGAACAGAAAACCAAACACCACATGTTCTCACTAAGAAGTGGGAGTTGAACAATGACAACACATGGACACAGGGAGGGGAATATCACACACACCCTTTCTTTCTTTCTTCTTTCTTTCTTTCTTTCTTTCTTTCTTTCTTTCTTTCTTTCTTTC
>NW_022326954.1:0-2384 GCF_002776525.5 Piliocolobus tephrosceles | reverse complement strand
TGTAACAAACCTGCACGTTATGCACATGTACCCTAGAACTTAAAGTATAATAAAAAAAAAAGAAAACATCACAATGTACCCCCAAAATTTTTTCAAGTATTACATGTCAATTACATTAAAGAACATTTTTTAAAAGGTTAAAAAAGAAGAAAACAGTGGGTTTGTAGACAAAAATGTTAAGATTTTATATTGTAATCTATGATTCTGGTTTCCAAACACAATGGACTTGTGAATATGAATATATTTATATTGCAAGGAAAGGGGGGTGGGTGGACAGGGATGTAAGTAAGGACATACAGGGTGTGTCCCAGAACCCAAGGGCAGGGATTCAGGGTCTGCCTGTGAGGAAATGTCTGGAGCTGAGCCACCCTCTCAGTCTCTTCTTTCCTTCTGGGGCCAGATGGTTCCTTGATGCTAGGGCTCCCTGACCATCTGCTTCTTTTTTCACGCTCTTCAGGCTGCCTCTCTTTACTTATCTATTGAGTGGAAGAAAAAAACCCAGCTTCTGGAGTTATGTGCACCTCACTTCCAACTGCACCCTGAGAATAACTAGCCATTGCTTAGCCACTAAACTTGGCTTCTAGGGTTACTGATTGGTTAAAATAGAGCCAGATGTCTCTTTCCATCTTATTCATAATTGCCAAGGTTGTCTGTTACAAACGATAGCCAGGTGAGCAGTTCACTCCGAACAGGCTCACTGGAGAATAGGCAGAGACTCCAGTATCTAAACAATGTAATTTAAAATGGTCCCCAATGTTATGCAAGGTTGAGTCAGGCAAATAACAGCATGGAGTATAGAGTTTGTCTTAGCCAACCAGAAACCACTGGGTTTCAATAGGTTGTAGGAATTGTCCCTGTGGTGGCATTAAAAATATACAAACCTACCAACCCTCTTTTGGATGGGGTGTTATTCAGATGTACTACGTAATTCTCTGAAAGCAGGAATTCCTCCCTTTGTCCGGAATTCACTTCCTCTCCTTATACATGAGATTGATCCCTAATTATTACACATCTTTCAGATCTCAGTTTGATGTACAAACCCAGGCATGCAAAATACAAAAATGTAGTTTTCTACAAATTAACTTAATTTCTCTGATGAGCCCCCTTTCTGATTTCAGTGGTAGCCATTTAATCTTAGTCAATCACGGAATTCCCACTTTCCTAGTGTTGCGCCAGAGTTTAGTATCTAGCACTGGTAATTGTGGTGGAGGTGGCTAGTGGGGGGCAGCTGGAATTCCTGATTGGTGTTTGCTGGCATCTCCTAGCAAGTCCTCATTCCTACCTACCTGGTCTTTAGTTGTTAATACACATAATCCCAGCTGAGTCATTCTGTTATCAAACTGAACTTGGGTCCACCTGCCTGGTACAGCAAAGCCAAGCACTGACATAAAGATTGCAGCAAAAGAAAGTGAAGCATTTATTGCAGGGTGCCAAGCAAGGAGAACTGGGAAGACCCAAAATCCCTGATGGCTTACAGGTAAAGGTTTTTAAAGGCAGGGAGGTTGAAGTTACAGGAGTCATTAATCAATATATGGTGGTTATACATTGGTTTGACCTAAAGAGGCGGGGTATCTTGAAGCATGGGACTTACAGGTCATAAGTAGAGTAAATGTTCTCTGATACATAGCTAGTTAAGGAAGGTGAGCTTTATTTAAACATTTGGGATCAGCAGATAAGAATGTTAGCTATTCCAATCAATAGAAAAAGAGGGAATCCTCCCTAACTCATTTTATGAGGCCAACATCATCCTGATACCAAAGCCTGGCAGAGACACAACAAAAAAAGAGAATTTTAGACCAATGTCCCTGATGAACATCGATGCAAAAATCCTCAATAAAATACTGGCAAACCAGATTCAGCAGCACATCAAAAAGCTTATCCACCACGATCAAGTGGGCTTCATCCCTGGGATGCAAGGCTGGTTCAACATTCGCAAATCAATAAACATAATCCAGCATATAAACAGAACCAAAGACAAGAACCACATGATTATCTCAATACATGCAGAAAAGGCTTTTGACAAAATTCAACAGCCCTTCATGCTAAAAACGCTCAATAAATTCGGTATTGATGGCCGGGCGCGGTGGCTCAAGCCTGTAATCCCAGCACTTTGGGAGGCCAAGACGGGCAGATCACGAGGTCAGGAGATCGAGACCATCCTGGCTAACACGGTGAAACCCCGTCTCTACTAAAAAATACAAAAAAAAACACTAGCCGGGCGAGGTGGCGGGTGCCTGTAGTCCCAGCTACTAGGAGGCTGAGGCAGGAGAATGGCATAAACACGGGAGGCGGAGCTTGCAGTGAGCTGAGATGCGGCCACTGCACTCCAGCCTGGGCGACAGAACGAGACTCTGTCTCAAAAAAAAAAAAAAAAAAAAAAAAAA